>NW_027011797.1:10000-22165 GCF_036934945.1 Oncorhynchus masou masou | reverse complement strand
CTCTTCCCTGCAACCTAGACACACTTCCCTGCAACCTAGACACACTTCCCTGCCACCTAGACACTCTTCCCTGCAACCTAGACACACTTCCCTGCAACCTAGACACACTTCCCTGCCACCTAGACACACTTCACACTTCCCTGCCACCTAGACACACTCCCCTGCCACCTAGACACACTTCACACTTCCCTGCCACCTAGACACACTTCACACTTCCCTGCCACCTAGACACACTTCACACTTCCCTGCCACCTAGACACACTTCCCTGCCACCTAGACACTCTTCCCTGCCACCTAGACACTCTTCCCTGCCACCTAGACACACTTCCCTGCAACCTAGACACACCTCCCTGCCACCTAGACACACTTCACACTTCCCTGCCACCTAGACACACTCCCCTGCCACCTAGACACACTTCACACTTCCCTGCCACCTAGACACACTTCACACTTCCCTGCCACCTAGACACACTCCCCTGCCACCTAGACACACTTCACACTTCCCTGCCACCTAGACACACTTCACTCTTCCCTGCCACCTAGACACTCTTCCCTGCCACCTAGACACTCTTCCCTGCCACCTAGACACACTTCCCTGCCACCTATACACACTTCCCTGCCACCTAGACACACTTCCCTGCCACCTAGACACACTTCACACTTCCCTGCCACCTAGACACACTCCCCTGCCACCTAGACACACTTCACACTTCCCTGCCACCTAGACACACTTCACTCTTCCCTGCCACCTAGACACTCTTCCCTGCCACCTAGACACTCTTCCCTGCCACCTAGACACACTTCCCTGCCACCTATACACACTTCCCTGCCACCTAGACACACTTCCCTGCCACCTAGACACACTTCCCTGCCACCTAGACACTCTTCCCTGCCACCTAGACACTCTTCCCTGCCACCTATACACTCTTCCCTGCCACCTAGATACACTTCCCTGCCACCTAGACACTCTTCCCTGCCACCTAGACACTCTTCCCTGCCACCTAGACACTCTTCCCTGCCACCTAGACACTCTTCCCTGCCACCTAGACACTCTTCCCTGCCACCTAGACACACTTCCCTGCCACCGAGACACTCTTCCCTGCCAGCTAGACACTATTCCCTGCCACCTAGACACTCTTCCCTGCCACCTAGACACACTTCCCTGCCACCGAGACACACTTCTCTGCCACCTAGACACACTTCCCTGCCACCTATACACACTTCCCTGCCACCGAGACACACTTCCCTGCCACCTAGACACACTTCACACTTCCCTGCCACCTAGACACACTTCCCTGCCACCTAGACACTCTTCCATGCCACCTATACACACTTCCCTGCTACCTAGACACTCTTCCCTGCAACCTAGACACACTTCCCTGCCACCTAGACACTCTTCCCTGCCACCTAGACACTCTTCCCTGCCACCTAGACACACTTCCCTGCCACCTAGACACACTTCCCTGCCACCTAGACACACTTCCCTGCCACCTAGACACTCTTCCCTGCCACCTAGACACACTTCCCTGCCACCTAGACACACTTCCCTGCAACCTAGACACTCTTCCCTGCCACCTATACACACTTCCCTGCCACCTAGACACTCTTCCCTGCCACCTAGACACACTTCCCTGCCACCTAGACACTCTTCCCTGCCACCTAGACACACTTCCCTGCCACCTAGACACACTTCCCTGCAACCTAGACACTCTTCCCTGCCACCTATACACACTTCCCTGCCACCTAGACACTCTTCCCTGCCACCTATACACACTTCCCTGCCACCTAGACACACTTCCCTGCCACCTATACACACTTCCCTGCCACCTAGACACTCTTCCCTGCCACCTAGACACACTTCCCTGCCACCTAGACACTCTTCCCTGCTAGCTAGACACTCTTCCCTGCCACCTAGACACACTTCCCTGCCACCTAGACACACTTCCCTGCCACCTAGACACACTTCCCTGCCACCTAGACACTCTTCCCTGCCACCTAGACACTCTTCCCTGCCACCTAGACACTCTTCCCTGCCAGCTAGACACTCTTCCCTTCCACCTAGACACACTTCACACTTCCCTGCCACCTATACACACTTCCCTGCCACCTAGACACTCTTCCCTGCCACCTAGACACACTTCCCTGCCACCTAGACACTCTTCCCTGCTAGCTAGACACTCTTCCCTGCCACCTAGACACACTTCCCTGCCACCTAGACACACTTCCCTGCCACCTAGACACTCTTCCCTGCCACCTAGACACACTTCCCTGCCACCTAGACACTCTTCCCTGCCAGCTAGACACTCTTCCCTTCCACCTAGACACACTTCCCTGCCACCTAGACACACTTCCCTGCCACCGAGACACACTTCCCTGCCACCTAGACACACTTCCCTGCCACCTAGACACACTTCCCTGCCACCTAGACACTCTTCCCTGCCACCTAGACACACTTCCCTGCCACCTAGACACACTTCCCTGCCACCTATACACACTTCCCTGCCACCTAGACACTCTTCCCTGCCACCTATACACACTTCCCTGCCACCTAGACACACTTCCCTGCCACCTAGACACACTTCCCTGCCACCTAGACACACTTCCCTGCCACCTAGACACACTTCCCTGCCACCTAGACACTCTTCCCTGCCACCTAGACACACTTCTCTGCCACCTAGACACTCTTCCCTGCCACCTAGACACTCTTCCCTGCCACCTATACACTCTTCCGTGCCACCTAGATACACTTCCATGCCACCTAGACACTCTTCCCTGCCACCTAGACACTCTTCACACTTCCCTGCTACCTATACACACTTCCCTGCCACCTAGACACTCTTCCATGCCACCTAGACACTCTTCCCTGCCACCTAGACACACTTCCCTGCCACCTAGACACACTTCCCTGCCACCTATACACTCTTCCCTGCAACCTAGACACACTTCCCTGCCACCTAGACACTCTTCCCTGCCACCTAGACACTCTTCCCTGCCACCTAGACACACTTCCCTGCCACCTAGACACACTTCCCTGCCACCTAGACACACTTCCCTGCCACCTAGACACTCTTCCCTGCCACCTAGACACTCTTCCCTGCCACCTAGACACACTTCCCTGCCACCTAGACACACTTCCCTGCCACCTAGACACACTTCCTGCCACCTAGACACTCTTCCCTGCAACCTAGACACTCTTCCCTGCCACCTAGACACACTTCCCTGCCACCTAGACACTTCACTGCCACCTATACACACTTCCCTGCCACCTAGACACACTTCCCTGCCACCTAGACACACTTCCCTGCCACCTAGACACACTTCCTGCCACCTAGACACTCTTCCCTGCCACCTAGACACTCTTCCCTGCCACCTAGACACACTTCCCTGCCACCTAGACACTCTTCCCTGCCACCTAGATACACTTCCCTGCTACCTATACACACTTCCCTGCCACCGAGACACACTTCCCTGCCACCTAGACACTCTTCCCTGCCACCTATACACACTTCCCTGCCACCTAGACACACTTCCCTGCCACCTAGACACACTTCCCTGCCACCTAGACACACTTCCCTGCCACCTAGACACTCTTCCCTGCCACCTAGACACACTTCCCTGCCACCTAGACACACTTCCCTGCCACCTAGACACACTTCACACTTCCCTGCCACCTAGACACTCTTCCCTGCCACCTAGACACACTTCCCTGCCACCTAGACACACTTCACACTTCCTGCCACCTAGACACACTTCCCTGCCACCTAGACACACTTCCCTGCCACCTAGACACACTTCACACTTCCCTGCCACCTAGACACACTTCACACTTCCCTGCCACCTAGACAGACTTCACTCTTCCCTGCCACCTAGACACTATTCCCTGCCACCTAGACACTCTTCCCTGCCACCTAGACACACTTCCCTGCCACCGAGACACACTTCCCTGCCACCTAGACACTCTTCCCTGCCACCGAGACACTCTTCCCTGCCACCTAGACACACTTCACTCTTCCCTGCCACCTAGACACTATTCCCTGCCACCTAGACACACTTCCCTGCCACAGAGACACACTTCCCTGCCACCTAGACACACTTCCCTGCCACCTAGACACACTTCACTCTTCCCTGCCACCTAGACACTATTCCCTGCCACCTAGACACTCTTCCCTGCCACCTAGACACACTTCCCTGCCACCGAGACACTCTTCCCTGCCAGCTAGACACTATTCCCTGCCACCTAGACACTCTTCCCTGCCACGTAGACACACTTCCCTGCCACCGAGACACACTTCTCTGCCACCTAGACACACTTCCCTGCCACCTAGACACTCTTCCCTGCCACCTAGACACACTTCCCTGCCACCTAGACACTCTTCCCTGCCACCTAGACACACTTCCCTGCCACCTAGACACTCTTCCCTGCCAGCTAGACACTCTTCCCTGCCACCTAGACACACTTCCCTGCCACCTAGACACTCTTCAATGCCAGCTAGACACTATTCCCTGCCACCTAGACACTCTTCCCTGCCACCTAGACACACTTCCCTGCCACCGAGACACACTTCTCTGCCACCTAGACACACTTCCCTGCCACCTAGACACTCTTCCCTGCCACCTAGACACACTTCCCTGCCACCTAGACACTCTTCCCTGCCACCTAGACACTCTTCCCTGCCACCTAGACACACTTCCTGCCACCTAGACACTCTTCCCTGCCAGCTAGACACTCTTCCCTTCCACCTAGACACACTTCACACTTCCCTGCCACCTAGACACACGTCCCTGCCACCTAGACACACTTCCCTGACACCTAGACACTCTTCCCTGCCACCTAGACACACTTCCCTGCCACCTAGACACTCTTCCCTGCCACCTAGACACTCTTCCCTGCCACCTAGACACTCTTCCCTGCCAGCTAGACACTCTTCCCTTCCACCTAGACACACTTCCCTGCCACCTAGACACACTTCCCTGCCACCGAGACACACTTCCCTGCCACCTAGACACACTTCCCTGCCACCTAGACACACTTCCCTGCCACCTAGACACACTTCCCTGCCACCTAGACACTCTTCCCTGCCACCTAGACACACTTCTCTGCCACATGGACACTCTTCCCTGCCACCTAGACACTCTTCCCTGCCACCTATACACTCTTCCGTGCCACCTAGATACACTTCCATGCCACCTAGACACTCTTCCCTGCCACCTAGACACTCTTCACACTTCCCTGCTACCTATACACACTTCCCTGCCACCTAGACACTCTTCCATGCCACCTAGACACTCTTCCCTGCCACCTAGACACACTTCCCTGCCACCTAGACACACTTCCCTGCCACCTATACACTCTTCCCTGCAACCTAGACACACTTCCCTGCCACCTAGACACTCTTCCCTGCCACCTAGACACACTTCCCTGCCACCTAGACACTCTTCCCTGCCACCTAGACACTCTTCCCTGCCACCTAGACACACTTCCCTGCCACCTAGACACACTTCCCTGCCACCTAGACACACTTCCCTGCCACCTAGACACTCTTCCCTGCCACCTAGACACTCTTCCCTGCCACCTAGACACACTTCCCTGCCACCTAGACACACTTCCCTGCCACCTAGACACACTTCCCTGCCACCTAGACACTCTTCCCTGCAACCTAGACACTCTTCCCTGCCACCTAGACACACTTCCCTGCCACCTAGACACACTTCACTGCCACCTATACACACTTCCCTGCCACCTAGACACACTTCCCTGCCACCTAGACACACTTCCCTGCCACCTAGACACACTTCCCTGCCACCTAGACACTCTTCCCTGCCACCTAGACACTCTTCCCTGCCACCTAGACACACTTCCCTGCCACCTAGACACTCTTCCCTGCCACCTAGATACACTTCCCTGCTACCTATACACACTTCCCTGCCACCGAGACACACTTCCCTGCCACCTAGACACTCTTCCCTGCCACCTATACACACTTCCCTGCCACCTAGACACACTTCCCTGCCACCTAGACACACTTCCCTGCCACCTAGACACACTTCCCTGCCACCTAGACACTCTTCCCTGCCACCTAGACACACTTCCCTGCCACCTAGACACACTTCCCTGCCACCTAGACACACTTCACACTTCCCTGCCACCTAGACACTCTTCCCTGCCACCTAGACACACTTCCCTGCCACCTAGACACACTTCACACTTCCCTGCCACCTAGACACACTTCCCTGCCACCTAGACACACTTCCCTGCCACCTAGACACACTTCACACTTCCCTGCCACCTAGACACACTTCACACTTCCCTGCCACCTAGACAGACTTCACTCTTCCCTGCCACCTAGACACTATTCCCTGCCACCTAGACACTCTTCCCTGCCACCTAGACACACTTCCCTGCCACCGAGACACACTTCCCTGCCACCTAGACACACGTCCCTGCCACCTAGACACACTTCACTCTTCCCTGCCACCTAGACACTATTCCCTGCCACCTAGACACACTTCCCTGCCACAGAGACACACTTCCCTGCCACCTAGACACACTTCCCTGCCACCTAGACACACTTCACTCTTCCCTGCCACCTAGACACTATTCCCTGCCACCTAGACACTCTTCCCTGCCACCTAGACACACTTCCCTGCCACCGAGACACTCTTCCCTGCCAGCTAGACACTATTCCCTGCCACCTAGACACTCTTCCCTGCCACGTAGACACACTTCCCTGCCACCGAGACACACTTCTCTGCCACCTAGACACACTTCCCTGCCACCTAGACACTCTTCCCTGCCACCTAGACACACTTCCCTGCCACCTAGACACTCTTCCCTGCCACCTAGACACACTTCCCTGCCACCTAGACACTCTTCCCTGCCAGCTAGACACTCTTCCTGCCACCTAGACACACTTCCCTGCCACCTAGACACTCTTCAATGCCAGCTAGACACTATTCCCTGCCACCTAGACACTCTTCCCTGCCACCTAGACACACTTCCCTGCCACCGAGACACACTTCTCTGCCACCTAGACACACTTCCCTGCCACCTAGACACTCTTCCCTGCCACCTAGACACACTTCCCTGCCACCTAGACACTCTTCCCTGCCACCTAGACACTCTTCCCTGCCACCTAGACACACTTCCCTGCCACCTAGACACTCTTCCCTGCCAGCTAGACACTCTTCCCTTCCACCTAGACACACTTCACACTTCCCTGCCACCTAGACACACGTCCCTGCCACCTAGACACACTTCCCTGACACCTAGACACTCTTCCCTGCCACCTAGACACACTTCCCTGCCACCTAGACACTCTTCCCTGCCAGCTAGACACTCTTCCCTTCCACCTAGACACACTTCCCTGCAACCTAGACACACTTCCCTGCCACCGAGACACTCTTCCCTGCCACCTATACACACTTCCCTGTCACCTAGACACACTTCCCTGCCACCTAGATACACTTCCCTGCTACCTATACACACTTCCCTGCCACCGAGACACACTTCCCTGCCACCTATACACACTTCCCTGCCACCTAGACACTCTTCCCTGCCACCTAGACACTCTTCCCTGCCACCTAGACACACTTCCCTGCCACCTAGACACTCTTCCTGCCACCTAGACACACTTCCCTGCCACCTAGACACACTTCCCTGCCACCTAGACACACTTCCCTGCCACCTAGACACTCTTCCCTGCCACCTAGACACACTTCCCTGCCACCTAGACACTCTTCCCTGCCAGCTAGACACTCTTCCCTTCCACCTAGACACACTTCCCTGCCACCTAGACACTCTTCCCTGCCAGCTAGACACTCTTCCCTTCCACCTAGACACACTTCCCTGCCACCTAGACACACGTCCCTGCCACCTAGACACACTTCCCTGCCACCTAGACACTCTTCCCTGCCACCTAGACACACTTCCCTGCCACCTAGACACTCTTCCCTGCCACCTAGACACTCTTCCCTGCCACCTAGACACACTTCCCTGCCACCTAGACACTCTTCCCTGCCACCTAGACACACTTCCCTGCCACCTATACACACTTCCCTGCCACCTAGACACACTTCCCTGCCACCTAGACACACTTCCCTGCCACCTAGACACACTTCCCTGCCACCTAGACACTCTTCCCTGCCACCTAGACACACTTCCCTGCCACCTATACACTCTTCCCTGCCACCTAGATACACTTCCCTGCTACCTATACACACTTCCCTGCCACCTAGACACACTTCCCTGCCACCTAGACACACTTCCCTGCCACCTAGACACACTTCCCTGCCACCTAGACACTCTTCCCTGCCACCTAGACACTCTTCCCTGCCACCTATACACTCTTCCGTGCCACCTAGATACACTTCCATGCCACCTAGACACACTTCACTGCCACCTAGACACTCTTCCCTGCCACCTAGACACTCTTCACTGCCACCTAGACACACATCCCTGCCACCTATACACACTTCCCTGCCACCGAGACACACTTCCCTGCCACCTAGACACACTTCCCTTCCACCGAGACACACTTCCCTGCCACCTATACACACTTCCCTGCCACCGAGACACACTTCCCTGCCACCTAGACACACTTCCCTTCCACCGAGGCACACTTCCCTGCCACCTATACACATTTCCCTGCCACCGAGACACACTTCCCTGCCACCTAGACACTCTTCCCTGCCACCTAGACACACTTCACACTTCACTTCCACCTAGATACTCTTCCCTGCTACCTATACACACTTCCCTGCCACCGAGACACACTTCCCTGCCACCTAGACACACTTCCCTGCCACCTAGACACACTTCCCTGCCACCTAGACACTCTTCCCTGCTACCTAGACACTCTTCCCTGCCACCTAGACACTCTTCCCTGCCACCTATACACACTTCCCTGCCACCTATACACACTTCCCTGCCACCTAGACACACTTCCCTGCCACCTATACACACTTCCCTGCCACCTAGACACACTTCCCTGCCACCTATACACACTTCCCTGCCACCTATACACACTTCCCTGCCACCTAGACACTCTTCCCTGCCACCTAGACACACTTCCCTGCCACCTAGACACTCTTCCCTGCCAGCTAGACACTCTTCCCTTCCACCTAGACACACTTCACACTTCCCTGCCACCTAGACACACGTCCCTGCCACCTAGACACACTTCCCTGACACCTAGACACTCTTCCCTGCCACCTAGACACACTTCCCTGCCACCTAGACACTCTTCCCTGCCAGCTAGACACTCTTCCCTTCCACCTAGACACACTTCCCTGCCACCTAGACACACTTCCCTGCCACCGAGACACTCTTCCCTGCCACCTATACACACTTCCCTGTCACCTAGACACACTTCCCTGCCACCTAGATACACTTCCCTGCTACCTATACACACTTCCCTGCCACCGAGACACACTTCCCTGCCACCTATACACACTTCCCTGCCACCTAGACACTCTTCCCTGCCACCTAGACACTCTTCCCTGCCACCTAGACACACTTCCCTGCCACCTAGACACTCTTCCCTGCCACCTAGACACACTTCCCTGCCACCTAGACACACTTCCCTGCCACCTAGACACACTTCCCTGCCACCTAGACACTCTTCCCTGCCACCTAGACACACTTCCCTGCCACCTAGACACTCTTCCCTGCCACCTAGACACTCTTCCCTGCCACCTAGACACACTTCCCTGCCACCTAGACACTCTTCCCTGCCAGCTAGACACTCTTCCCTTCCACCTAGACACACTTCACACTTCCCTGCCACCTAGACACACGTCCCTGCCACCTAGACACACTTCCCTGCCACCTAGACACTCTTCCCTGCCACCTAGACACACTTCCCTGCCACCTAGACACTCTTCCCTGCCACCTAGACACTCTTCCCTGCCACCTAGACACACTTCCCTGCCACCTAGACACTCTTCCCTGCCACCTAGACACACTTCCCTGCCACCTAGACACACTTCCCTGCCACCTAGACACACTTCCCTGCCACCTAGACACACTTCCCTGACACACTTCCCTGCCACCTAGACACTCTTCCCTGCCACCTAGACACACTTCCCTGCCACCTATACACACTTCCCTGCCACCTAGACACACTTCCCTGCCACCGAGACACACTTCCCTGCCACCTATTACACTCTTCCCTGCCACCTAGATACACTTCCTGCTACCTATACACACTTCCCTGCCACCTAGACACACTTCCCTGCCACCTAGACACACTTCCCTGCCACCTAGACACACTTCCCTGCCACCTAGACACTCTTCCCTGCCACCTAGACACTCTTCCCTGCCACCTATACACTCTTCCGTGCCACCTAGATACACTTCCATGCCACCTTGACACACTTCACTGCCACCTAGACACTCTTCCCTGCCACCTAGACACTCTTCAATGCCACCTAGACACACATCCCTGCCACCTATACACACTTCCCTGCCACCGAGACACACTTCCCTGCCACCTAGACACACTTCCCTTCCACCGAGACACACTTCCCTGCCACCTATACACACTTCCCTGCCACCGAGACACACTTCCCTGCCACCTAGACACACTTCCCTTCCACCGAGGCACACTTCCCTGCCACCTATACACATTTCCCTGCCACCGAGACACACTTCCCTGCCACCTAGACACTCTTCCCTGCCACCTAGACACACTTCACACTTCACTTCCACCTAGATACTCTTCCCTGCTACCTATACACACTTCCCTGCCACCGAGACACACTTCCCTGCCACCTAGACACACTTCACACTTCCCTGCCACCTAGACACACTTCCCTGCCACCTAGACACACTTCCCTGCCACCTAGACACTCTTCCCTGCTACCTAGACACTCTTCCCTGCCACCTAGACACTCTTCCCTGCCACCTATACACACTTCCCTGCCACCTATACACACTTCCCTGCCACCTAGACACACTTCCCTGCCACCTATACACACTTCCCTGCCACCTAGACACACTTCCCTGCCACCTATACACACTTCCCTGCCACCTATACACACTTCCCTGCCACCTAGACACACTTCCCTGCCACCTATACACACTTCCCTGCCACCTAGACACACTTCCCTGCCACCTAGACACACTTCCCTGCCACCTATACACACTTCCCTGCCACCTAGACACACTTCCCTGCCACCTATACACACTTCCCTGCCACCTAGACACACTTCCCTGCCACCTATACACACTTCCCTGCCACCTAGACACACTTCCCTGCCACCTAGACACACTTCCCTGCCACCGAGACACTCTTCCCTGCCACCTATACACACTTCCCTGTCACCTAGACACACTTCCCTGCCACCTAGATACACTTCCCTGCTACCTATACACACTTCCCTGCCACCGAGACACACTTCCCTGCCACCTATACACACTTCCCTGCCACCTAGACACTCTTCCCTGCCACCTAGACACTCTTCCCTGCCACCTAGACACACTTCCCTGCCACCTAGACACTCTTCCCTGCCACCTAGACACACTTCCCTGCCACCTAGACACACTTCCCTGCCACCTAGACACACTTCCCTGCCACCTAGACACTCTTCCCTGCCACCTAGACACACTTCCCTGCCACCTAGACACTCTTCCCTGCCACCTAGACACTCTTCCCTGCCACCTAGACACACTTCCCTGCCACCTAGACACTCTTCCCTGCCAGCTAGACACTCTTCCCTTCCACCTAGACACACTTCACACTTCCCTGCCACCTAGACACACGTCCCTGCCACCTAGACACACTTCCCTGCCACCTAGACACTCTTCCCTGCCACCTAGACACACTTCCCTGCCACCTAGACACTCTTCCCTGCCACCTAGACACTCTTCCCTGCCACCTAGACACACTTCCCTGCCACCTAGACACTCTTCCCTGCCACCTAGACACACTTCCCTGCCACCTAGACACACTTCCCTGCCACCTAGACACACTTCCCTGCCACCTAGACACACTTCCCTGCCACCTAGACACACTTCCCTGCCACCTAGACACTCTTCCCTGCCACCTAGACACACTTCCCTGCCACCTATACACACTTCCCTGCCACCTAGACACACTTCCCTGCCACCGAGACACACTTCCCTGCCACCTATTACACTCTTCCCTGCCACCTAGATACACTTCC
>NW_027011797.1:0-5000 GCF_036934945.1 Oncorhynchus masou masou | reverse complement strand
TGTAGCAGTTTACTAGGCTGGAAGATACTGTAGCAGTTTACTAGGCTGGAAGATACTGTAGCAGTTTACCAGGCTGGAAGATACTGTAGCAGTTTACTAGGCTGGAAGATACTGTAGCAGTTTACTAGGCTGGAAGATACTGTAGCAGTTTACTAGGCTGGAAGATACTGTAGCAGTTGTACATTCAGGCCCAGTTTCCCAGATGGGTTCATTTTAGTCCTGGATTATAAAGCCTCTTCAACAGAGATTCAGATTAATCCCCTTTAGTCAGATTAATGCCCTTTAGTCCAGGACTAAGCTTAATCTGTGTCCAGAAAACCTGCCCTTTATTCCAGGACTAGGTTTAATCTGTGTCCAGAAAACCTGCCTTTATAGTCCAGGACTACGCTTAATCTGTGTCTAGAAAACCTGCCCTTTATTTACATTTACATTTTACATTTAAGTCATTTAGCAGACGCTCTTATCCAGAGCGACTTACAAATTGGTGAATTCACCTTCTGACATCCAGTGGAACAGCCACTTTACAATAGTGCATCTAAGTCATTAAGGGGGGGGTGAGAAGGATTACTTATCCTATCCTAGGTATTCCTTGAAGAGGTGGGGTTTCAGGTGTCTCCGGAAGGTGGTGATTGACTCCGCTGTCCTGGCGTCGTGAGGGAGTTTGTTCCACCATTGGGGGGCCAGAGCAGCGAACAGTTTTGACTGGGCTGAGCGGGAACTGTACTTCCTCAATGTTAGGGAGGCGAGCAGGCCAGAGGTGGATGAACGCAGTGCCCTTGCTTGGGTGTAGGGCCTGATCAGAGCCTGGAGGTACTGCGGTGCCGTTCCCCTCACAGCTCCGTAGGCAAGCACCATGGTCTTGTAGCGGATGCGAGCTTCAACTGGAAGCCAGTGGAGAGAGCGGAGGAGCGGGGTGACGTGAGAGAACTTGGGAAGGTTGAACACCAGACGGGCTGCGGCGTTCTGGATGAGTTGTAGGGGTTTAATGGCACAGGCAGGGAGCCCAGCCAACAGCGAGTTGCAGTAATCCAGACGGGAGATGACAAGTGCCTGGATTAGGACCTGCGCCGCTTCCTGTGTGAGGCAGGGTCGTACTCTGCGGATGTTGTAGAGCATGAACCTACAGGAACGGGCCACCGCCATGATGTTGGTTGAGAACGACAGGGTGTTGTCCAGGATCACGCCAAGGTTCTTAGCGCTCTGGGAGGAGGACACAATGGAGTTGTCAACCGTGATGGCGAGATCATGGAACGGGCAGTCCTTCCCCGGGAGGAAGAGCAGCTCCGTCTTGCCGAGGTTCAGCTTGAGGTGGTGATCCGTCATCCACACCGATATGTCTGCCAGACATGCAGAGATGCGATTCGCCACCTGGTCATCAGAAGGGGGAAAGGAGAAGATTAATTGTGTGTCGTCTGCATAGCAATGATAGGAGAGACCATGTGAGGTTATGACAGAGCCAAGTGACTTGGTGTATAGCGAGAATAGGAGAGGGCCTAGAACAGAGCCCTGGGGGACACCAGTGGTGAGAGCGCATGGCGAGGAGACAGATTCTCGCCACGCCACCTGGTAGGAGCGACCTGTCAGGTAGGACGCAATCCAAGCGTGGGCCGCGCCGGAGATGCCCAACTCGGAGAGGGTGGAGAGGAGGATCTGATGGTTCACAGTATCGAAGGCAGCCGATAGGTCTAGAAGGATGAGAGCAGAGGAGAGAGAGTTAGCTTTAGCAGTGCGGAGCGCCTCCGTGATGCAGAGAAGAGCAGTCTCAGTTGAATGACTAGTCTTGAAACCTGACTGATTTGGATCAAGAAGGTCATTCTGAGAGAGATAGAGGGAGAGCTGGCCAAGGACGGCACGTTCAAGAGTTTTGGAGAGAAAAGAAAGAAGGGATACTGGTCTGTAGTTGTTGACATCGGAGGGATCGAGTGTAGGTTTCTTCAGAAGGGGTGCAACTCTCGCTCTCTTGAAGACGGAAGGGACGTAGCCAGCGGTCAGGGATGAGTTGATGAGCGAGGTGAGGTAAGGGAGAAGGTCCCCAGAAATGGTCTGGAGGAGAGAGGAGGGGATAGGGTCGAGCGGGCAGGTTGTTGGGCGGCCGGCCGTCACAAGAAGCGAGATTTCATCTGGAGAGAGAGGGGAGAAAGAGGTCAGAGCACAGGGTAGGGCAGTGTGAGCAGAACCAGCGGTGTCGTTTGACTTAGCAAACGAGGATCGGATGTCGTCGACCTTCTTTTCAAAATGGTTGACGAAGTCATCTGCAGAGAGGGAGGAGGGGGGAGGGGGAGGAGGATTCAGAAGGGAGGAGAAGGTGGCAAAGAGCTTCCTAGGGTTAGAGGCAGATGCTTGGAATTTAGAGTGGTAGAAAGTGGCTTTAGCAGCAGAGACAGAGGAGGAAAATGTAGAGAGGAGGGAGTGAAAGGATGCCAGGTCCGCAGGGAGGCGAGTTTTCCTCCATTTCCGCTCGGCTGCCCGGAGCTCTGTTCTGTGAGCTCGCAATGAGTCATCGAGCCACGGAGCGGGAGGGGAGGACCGAGCCGGCCTGGAGGATAGGGGACATAGAGAGTCAAAGGATGCAGAAAGGGAAGAGAGGAGGGTTGAGGAGGCAGAGTCAGGAGAAAGGTTGGAGAAGGTATGAGCAGAGGGAAGAGATGAAAGGATGGAAGAGGAAAGAGTAGCGGGGGAGAGAGAGCGAAGGTTGGGACGGCGCGATACCATCCGAGTAGGGGCAGTGTGGGAAGTGTTGGATGAGAGCGAGAGGGAAAAGGATACAAGGTAGTGGTCGGAGACTTGGAGGGGAGTTGCAGTGAGGTTAGTGGAAGAACAGCATCTAGTAAAGATGAGGTCGAGCGTATTGCCTGCCTTGTGAGTAGGGGGGAAGGTGAGAGGGTGAGGTCAAAGAGGAGAGGAGTGGAAAGAAGGAGGCAGAGAGGAATGAGTCAAAGGTAGACGTGGGGAGGTTAAAGTCGCCCAGGACTGTGAGAGGTGAGCCGTCCTCAGGAAAGGAGCTTATCAAGGCATCAAGCTCATTGATGAACTCTCCGAGGGAACCTGGAGGGCGATAAATGATAAGAATGTTAAGCTTGAAAGGGCTGGTAACTGTGACAGCATGGAATTCAAAGGAGGCGATAGATAGATGGGTAAGGGAGAGAGAGAGAATGACCACTTGGGAGAGATGAGGATCCCGGTGCCACCACCCCGCTGACCAGAAGCTCTCGGGGTGTGCGAGAACACGTGGGCGGACGAAGAGAGAGCAGTAGGAGTAGCAGTGTTATCTGTGGTGATCCATGTTTCCGTCAGTGCCAGGAAGTCGAGGGACTGGAGGGAGGCATAGGCTGAGATGAACTCTGCCTTGTTGGCCGCAGATCGGCAGTTCCAGAGGCTACCGGAGACCAGGAACTCCACGTGGGTCGTGCGCGCTGGGACCACCAGATTAGGGTGGCCGCGGCCACGCGGTGTGGAGCGTTTGTATGGTCTGTGCAGAGAGGAGAGAACAGGGATAGATAGACACATAGTTAACAGGGTACAGAAGAGGCTACGCTAATGCAAAGGAGATTGGAATGACAAGTGGACTACACGTCTCGAATGTTCAGAAAGTTAAGCTTACGTAGCAAGAATCTTATTGACTAAAATGATTGAAATGAAACAGTACTGCTGGAGTAGGCTAGCTGGTAGTGGCTGCGATGTTGACACTACACTAATCAAGTCGTTCCGTCGAGTGTAATAGTTTCTACAGTGCTGCTATTCGGGGCTAGCTGGCTAGCTAGCAAGGTTGATTGCGTTCCGTTACTTAAAAGAACGACAATAGCTGGCTGGCTAACCTAGAAAATCGCTCTAGGCTACACAATTGTCTTAGATACAAAGACGGCTATGTAGCTAGCTAGCTACGATCAAACAAAACAAACCGTTGTACTGTAATAGTTACTACAGTGCTGCTATTCGGGGGCTAGCTGGCTAGCTACGTTAGAAGAACGACAATAGCTGGCCAGCTAACCTAGAAAATCGCTCTAGACTACACAATTGTCTTAGATACAAAGACGGCTATGTAGCTGGCTAGCTACGATCAAACAAATCAAACCGTTGTACTGTAATGAAGTGAAATGAAAATGTGATACTACCTGTGGAACGACGCGGAATGTTGACCGGGTAGTTGGAGTTCAATTCGGTAGAGGTTGGCTAGCTGTTGGCTAGCTAGCTAGCAGCATTTCCTACGTTAAGGACGACAAATAGCTGGCTAGCTAACCTCGGTAAATTAAGATAATCACTCTAAGTCTACACACTCTAAACTGCACAATTATCTTGGATACGAAGACAACTATGTAGCTAGCTGACACTACGCTAATCGAGTCGTTCAGTTGAGTGTAATAGTTTCTACAGTGCTAGTGGACAGTGGATGTTAGCTAGCTGCTTAGCTGCTTAGCTAGCTGCTTAGCTAGCTGCTGGGCAGATACGTTAGGACGACGAAATACGATAATTATGCAATTGTCGTTGATACAAAGACGGCTATGTAGCTGGCTAAGAAGAAATTGCTAAGATTAGACAAATCAAACCGTTGTACTATAACGAAATGTAATGAAAAGTTATAAAAAGTTATACTACCTGCGGACCGAAGTGTAGATGCGGCCGCTCGCTCTTCTTTTGAATTTTGTGTATTGCTGTGTTGTTGGAGGTTAACTAGAAAATACAAACTAGCTGTTGGAGATGTAAGAAACTAATATTGGAATTATAGAACGCTTGTGGATTTATATTAAGATCAAAGTGGAAACAACATTGTTGCCATCAACATTGTTGCATGTGCTGCATTGACCATGCAGACAGACTGTCCAGGACTAGGCTTGGTCTGTGTCCAGAAAACCTGCCTTTATAGTCCAGGGCTAGGCTTAATCTGTGTCCAGAAAACCTGCCTTTATAGTCCAGGACTATGCTTAATCTGTGTCCAGAAAACCTGCCCTTTATAGTCCAGGACTAGGCTTAATCTGTGTCCAGAAAACCTGCCCTTTATAGTC
>NW_027011796.1:0-22165 GCF_036934945.1 Oncorhynchus masou masou | reverse complement strand
TCCTCTTCTTCACTCTCCTCCATCCAGTCTAGTTCCTCTTCTTCACTCTACTCCATCCAGTCTAGTTCCTCTTCTTCACTCTACGCCATCCAGTCTAGTTCCTATTCCTTCACTCTACTCCATCCAGACTAGGATCCAGTCTTCTTCACTCTCTTTCATTCATTCTAGTTCCTCTTCCTCACTCTACTCCATCCAGACGAGTTTTTCTTCTTCACTCTCCTTCATCCAGTGTAGTTACTCTTCTTCACTCTCCTTCATCCAGTCTAGTTCCTCTTCTTCACTCTCCTTCATCCAGTCTAGTTCCTCTTCTTCACTCTACTACATCCAGTCTAGTTCCACTTCTTCACTCTGTTTCATCCAGTCTAGTTCCTCTTCTTCACTCTCCTTCATTCAGTCTAGTTCCTACTCTTCACTCTACTCCATCCAGTCTAGTTCCTCTTCTTCACTCTCCTTCATCCAGTCTATTTACTCTTCTTCACTCTAATCCATCCAGTCTAGATCCTCTTCTTCACTCTCCTTCATCCAGTCTATTTCCTCTTCTTCACTCTCCTTCATCCAGTCTAGTTCCTCTTCTTCACTCTACTCCATCCAGTCTAGTTCCTCTTCCTCACTTTACTCCATCCAGACTAGTTTCTCTTCTTCACTCTCCTTCATCCAGTCTAGTTCCTCTTCTTCACTCTCCTTCATCCAGTCTAGTTCCTCTTCTTCACTCTCCTCCATCCAGTCTAGTTCCTCTTCTTCACTCTTCTCCATCCAGTCTAGTTCCTCTTCTTCACTCTACTCCATCCAGACTAGTTTCTCTTCTTCACTCTCCTTCATCCAGTCTAGTTCCTCTTCTTCACTCTCCTTCATCCAGTCTAGTTCCTCTTCTTCACTCTCCTCCATCCAGTCTAGTTCCTCTTCTTCACTCTACTCCATCCAGTCTAGTTCCTCTTCTTCACTCTACGCCATCCAGTCTAGTTCCTCTTCTTCACTCAAATCCATCCAGACTAGTTTCTCTTCTTCACTCTCTTTCATTCATTCTAGTTCCTCTTCCTCACTCTACTCCATCCAGATGAGTTTTTCTTCTTCACTCTCCTTCATCCAGTGTAGTTACTCTTCTTCACTCTCCTTCATCCAGTCTAGTTCCTCTTCTTCACTCTCCTTCATCCAGTCTAGTTCCTCTTCTTCACTCTACTCCATCCAGTCTAGTTCCACTTCTTCACTCTCTTTCATCCAGTCTAGTTCCTCTTCTTCACTCTCCTTCATTCAGTCTAGTTCCTACTCTTCACTCTACTCCATCCAGTCTAGTTCCTCTTCTTCACTCTCCTTCATCCAGTCTAGATCCTCTTCTTCACTCTCCTTCATCCAGTCTAGTTCCTCTTCTTCACTCTCCTTCATCCAGTCTAGTTCCTCTCCTTCACTCTACTCCATCCAGTCTAGATCCTCTTCTTCACTCTCCTTCATCCAGTCTAGTTCCTCTTCTTCACTCTCCTTCATCCAGTCTAGTTCCTCTCCTTCACTCTACTCCATCCAGTCTAGTTCCTCTTCCTCACTTTACTCGATCCAGACTAATTTCTCTTCTTCACTCTCTTTCATCCAGTCTAGTTCCTCTTCTTCACTCTCCTTCATCCAGTCTAGTTACTCTTCTTCACTCTCCTTCATCCAGTCTAGTTCCTCTTCTTCACTCTACTCCATCCAGTCTAGATCCTCTTCTTCACTCTCCTTCATCCAGTCTAGTTCCTCTTCTTCACTCTCCTTCATCCAGTCTAGTTCCTCTTCTTCACTCTACTCCATCCAGACTAGTTTCTCTTCTTCACTCTACTCCATCCAGTCTAGTTCCTCTTCTTCACTCTACGACATCCAGTCTAGTTCCTCTTCTTCACTCTACTCCATCCAGACTAGGATCTCTTCTTCACTCTCTTTCATTTATTCTAGTTCCTCTTCCTCACTCTACTCCATCCAGACGAGTTTTTCTTCTTCACTCTCCTTCATCCAGTGTAGTTACTCTTCTTCACTCTCCTTCATCCAGTCTAGTTCCTCTTCTTCACTCTCCTTCATCCAGTCTAGTTCCTCTTCCTCACTCTACTCCATCCAGTCTAGTTCCTCTTCTTCACTCTACTCCATCCAGACTAGTTTCTCTTCTTCACTCTCCTTCATCAAGTCTAGTTCCTCTTCTTCACTCTCCTCCATCCAGTCTAGTTCCTCTTCTTCACTCTACTCCATCCAGTCTAGTTCCTCTTCTTCACTCTACTCCATCCAGTCTAGTTCCTCTTCTTCACTCTCTTTCATCCAGACTAGTTCCTCTCCTTCACTCTACTGCATCCAGTCTAGATCCTCTTCTTCACTCTACTCCATCTGTCTAGTTCCTCTTCCTCACTCTACTCCATCCAGACTAATTTCTCTTCTTCACTCTCTTTCATCCAGACTAGTTCCTCTCCTTCACTCTACTGCATCCAGTCTAGATCCTCTTATTCACTCTACTCCATCCAGTCTAGTTCCACTTCTTCACTCTCTTTCATCCAGTCTAGTTCCTCTTCTTCACTCTACTCCATCCAGTCTAGTTCCTCTTCTTCACTCTCTTTCATCCAGACTAGTTCCTCTCCTTCACTCTACTGCATCCAGTCTAGATCCTCTTCTTCACTCTACTCCATCTGTCTAGTTCCTCTTCCTCACTCTACTCCATCCAGACTAATTTATCTTCTTCACTCTCTTTCATCCAGTCTTGTTTATCTTCTTCAATCTACTCCATCCAGACTAGTTTCTCTCCTTCACTCTCCTTCACCCAGTCTAGTTCATCTTCTTCACTCTCCTTCATCCAGTCTAGTTCCTCTTCTTCACTCTCCTTCATCCAGTCTAGTTCCCCTCCTTCACTCTACTCCATCCAGTCTAGTTCCTCTTCCTCACTTTACTCCATCCAGACTAATTTCTCTTCTTCACTCTCTTTCATCCAGTCTATTTCCTCTTCTTCACTCTCCTTCATCCAGTCTAGTTACTCTTCTTCACTCTCCTTCATCCAGTCTAGTTCCTCTCCTTCACTCTACTCCATCCTGTCTAGTTCCTCTTCCTCACTTTACTCCATCCAGACTAGTTTCTCTTCTTCACTCTCCTTCATCCAGTCTAGTTCCTCTTCTTCACTCTCCTCCATCCAGTCTAGTTCCTCTTCTTCACTCTCCTCCATCCAGTCTAGTTCCTCTTCTTCACTCTTCTCCATTGAGTCTAGTTCCTCTTCTTCACTCTACTCCATCCAGACTAGTTTCTCTTCTTCACACTCCTTCATCCAGTCTAGTTCCTCTTCTTCACTCTCCTCCATCCAGTCTAGTTCCTCTTCTTCACTCTACTCCATCCAGTCTAGTTCCTCTTCTTCACTCTACGCCATCCAGTCTAGTTCCTCTTCTTCACTCAAATCCATCCAGACTAGTTTCTCTTCTTCACTCTCTTTCATTCATTCTAGTTCTCTTCCTCACTCTACTCCATCCAGATGAGTTTTCTTCTTCACTCTCCTTCATCCAGTGTAGTTACTCTTCTTCACTCTCCTTCATCCAGTCTAGTTCCTCTTCTTCACTCTCCTTCATCCAGTCTAGTTCCTCTTCTTCACTCTACTCCATCCAGTCTAGTTCCACTTCTTCACTCTCTTTCATCCAGTCTAGTTCCTCTTCTTCACTCTCCTTCATTCAGTCTAGTTCCTACTCTTCACTCTACTCCATCCAGTCTAGTTCCTCTTCTTCACTCTCCTTCATCCAGCCTAGTTCCTCTTCGTCACGCTCCTTCATCCAGTCTAGTTCCTCTTCTTCACTCTACTCCATCCAGTCTAGATCCTCTTCTTCACTCTCCTTCATCCAGTCTAGTTCCTCTTCTTCACTCTCCTTCATCCAGTCTAGTTCCTTTCCTTCACTCTACTCCATCCAGTCTAGTTCCTCTTCCTCACTTTACTCCATCCAGACTAATTTCTCTTCTTCACTCTCTTTCATCCAGTCTAGTTCCTCTTCTTCCTCTCCTTCATCCAGTCTAGTTACTCT
Source organism: Oncorhynchus masou masou (assembly GCF_036934945.1). NCBI lineage: Eukaryota > Metazoa > Chordata > Actinopteri > Salmoniformes > Salmonidae > Oncorhynchus > Oncorhynchus masou. Next base: position 18,167 of record NW_027011796.1, on the reverse strand, counting down.
TCTTCACTCTCCTTCATCCAGTCTAGTTCTACTCTTCACTCTACTCCATCCAGTCTAGTTCCTCTTCTTCACTCTCTTTCATCCAGTCTAGTTCCTCTTCGTCAGCTCCTTCATCCAGTCTAGTTCCTCTTCTTCACTCTACTCCATCCAGTCTAGATCCTCTTCTTCACTCTCCTTCATCCAGTCTAGTTCCTCTTCTTCACTCTCCTTCATCCAGTCTAGTCCCTCTCCTTCACTCTACTCCATCCAGTCTAGTTCTCTTCCTCACTTTACTCCATCCAGACTAGTTTCTCTTCTTCACTCTCCTTCATCAAGTCTAGTTCCTCTTCTTCACTCTCCTTCATCAAGTCTAGTTCCTCTTCTTCACTCTCCTCCATCCAGTCTAGTTCCTCTTCTTCACTCTTCTCCATCCAGTCTAGTTCCTCTTCTTCACTCTACTCCATCCAGACTAGTTTCTCTTCTTCACTCTCCTTCATCGAGTCTAGTTCCTCTTCTTCACTCTCCTTCATCCAGTCTAGTTCCTCTTCTTCACTATCCTCCATCCAGTCTAGTTCCTCTTCTTCACTCTACTCCATCCAGTCTAGTTCCTCTTCTTCACTCTACGCCATCCAGCCTAGTTCCTCTTCTTCACTCAAATCCATCCAGACTAGTTTCTCTTCTTCACTCTCTTTCATTCATTCTAGTTCCTCTTCCTCAATCTACTCCATCCAGATGAGTTTTTCTTCTTCACTCTCCTTCATCCAGTGTAGTTACTCTTCTTCACTCTCCTTCATCCAATCTAGTTCCTCTTCGTCACGCTCCTTCATCCAGTCTAGTTCCTCTTCTTCACTCTACTCCATCCAGTCTAGATCCTCTTCTTCACTCTCCTTCATCCAGTCTAGTTCCTCTTCTTCACTCTCCTTCATACAGTCTAGTTTCTCTTCTTCACTCTCCTTCATCCAGTCTAGTTCCTCTTCTTCACTCTCCTTCATCCAGTCTAGTTCCTCTTCTTCACTCTCCTTCATCCAGTCTAGTTCCCCTCCTTCACTCTACTCCATCCAGTCTAGTTCCTCTTCCTCACTTTACTCCATCCAGACTAATTTCTCTTCTTCACTCTCTTTCATCCAGTCTATTTCCTCTTCTTCACTCTCCTTCATCCAGTCTAGTTACTCTTCTTCACTCTCCTTCATCCAGTCTAGTTCCTCTCCTTCACTCTACTCCATCCTGTCTAGTTCGTCTTCCTCACTTTACTCCATCCAGACTAGTTTCTTTTCTTCACTCTCCTTCATCCAGTCTAGTTCCTCTTCTTCACTCTCCTTCATCCAGTCTAGTTCCTCTTCTTCACTCTCCTCCATCCAGTCTAGTTCCTCTTCTTCACTCTACTCCATCCAGACTAGTTTCTCTTCTTCACACTCCTTCATCCAGTCTAGTTCCTCTTCTTCACTCTCCTCCATCCAGTCTAGTTCCTCTTCTTCACTCTACTCCATCCAGTCTAGTTCCTCTTCTTCACTCTACGCCATCCAGTCTAGTTCCTCTTCTTCACTCAAATCCATCCAGACTAGTTTCTCTTCTTCACTCTCTTTCATTCATTCTAGTTCCTCTTCCTCACTCTACTCCATCCAGATGAGTTTTTCTTCTTCACTCTCCTTCATCCAGTGTAGTTACTCTTCTTCACTCTCCTTCATCCAGTCTAGTTCCTCTTCTTCACTCTCCTTCATCCAGTCTAGTTCCTCTTCTTCACTCTACTCCATCCAGTCTAGTTCCACTTCTTCACTCTCTTTCATCCAGTCTAGTTCCTCTTCTTCACTCTCCTTCATTCAGTCTAGTTCCTACTCTTCACTCTACTCCATCCAGTCTAGTTCCTCTTCTTCACTCTCCTTCATCCAGCCTAGTTCCTCTTCGTCACGCTCCTTCATCCAGTCTAGTTCCTCTTCTTCACTCTACTCCATCCAGTCTAGATCCTCTTCTTCACTCTCCTTCATCCAGTCTAGTTCCTCTTCTTCACTCTCCTTCATCCAGTCTAGTTCCTTTCCTTCACTCTACTCCATCCAGTCTAGTTCCTCTTCCTCACTTTACTCCATCCAGACTAATTTCTCTTCTTCACTCTCTTTCATCCAGTCTAGTTCCTCTTCTTCACTCTCCTTCATCCAGTCTAGTTACTCTTCTTCACTCTCCTTCATCCAGTCTAGTTCCTACTCTTCACTCTACTCCATCCAGTCTAGTTCCTCTTCTTCACTCTCCTTCATCCAGTCTAGTTCCTCTTCGTCACGCTCCTTCATCCAGTCTAGTTCCTCTTCTTCACTCTACTCCATCCAGTCTAGATCCTCTTCTTCACTCTCCTTCATCCAGTCTAGTTCCTCTTCTTCACTCTCCTTCATCCAGTCTAGTCCCTCTCCTTCACTCTACTCCATCCAGTCTAGTTCCTCTTCCTCACTTTACTCCATCCAGACTAATTTCTCTTCTTCACTCTCTTCCATCCAGTCTAGTTCCTCTTCTTCACTCTCCTTCATCCAGTCTAGTTACTCTTCTTCACTCTCCTTCATCCAGTCTAGTTCCTCTCCTTCACTCTACTCCATCCAGTCTAGTTCCTCTTCCTCACTTTACTCCATCCAGACTAGTTTCTCTTCTTCACTCTCCTTCATCAAGTCTAGTTCCTCTTCTTCACTCTCCTTCATCAAGTCTAGTTCCTCTTCTTCACTCTCCTCCATCCAGTCTAGTTCCTCTTCTTCACTCTTCTCCATCCAGTCTAGTTCCTCTTCTTCACTCTACTCCATCCAGACTAGTTTCTCTTCTTCACTCTCCTTCATCGAGTCTAGTTCCTCTTCTTCACTCTCCTTCATCCAGTCTAGTTCCTCTTCTTCACTATCCTCCATCCAGTCTAGTTCCTCTTCTTCACTCTACTCCATCCAGTCTAGTTCCTCTTCTTCACTCTACGCCATCCAGCCTAGTTCCTCTTCTTCACTCAAATCCATCCAGACTAGTTTCTCTTCTTCACTCTCTTTCATTCATTCTAGTTCCTCTTCCTCAATCTACTCCATCCAGATGAGTTTTTCTTCTTCACTCTCCTTCATCCAGTGTAGTTACTCTTCTTCACTCTCCTTCATCCAATCTAGTTCCTCTTCGTCACGCTCCTTCATCCAGTCTAGTTCCTCTTCTTCACTCTACTCCATCCAGTCTAGATCCTCTTCTTCACTCTCCTTCATCCAGTCTAGTTCCTCTTCTTAACTCTCCTTCATACAGTCTAGTTTCTCTTCTTCACTCTCCTTCATCCAGTCTAGTTCCTCTTCTTCACTCTCCTTCATCCAGTCTAGTTCCTCTCCTTCACTCTACTCCATTTAGTCTAGTTCCTCTTCTTCACTCTACTCCATCCAGTCTAGTTCCTCTTCCTCACTTTACTCCATCCAGACTAGTTTCTCTTCTTCTCTCTCTTTCACCCAGTCTTGTTCCTCCTCTTCACTCTACTCCATCCAGTTCTTTTCCTCTTCTTCACTCTCCTTCATCCAGTCTAGTTCCTCTTCTTCACTCTCCTTCATCCGGTCTAGTTCCTCTTCTTCACTCTCCTTCATCCAGTCTAGTTCCTCTTCTTCACTCTACTCCATCCAGTCTAGTTCCTCTTCTTCACTCTCCTCCATCCAGTCTAGTTCCTCTTCTTCACTCTACTCCATCCAGTCTAGTTCCTCTTCTTCACTCTACGCCATCCAGACAAGTTTCTCTTCTTCACTCTCTTTCACCCAGTCTTGTAGCTCTTCTTCACTTTACTCCATCCAGACTAGTTTCTCTTCTTCACTCTCTTTCATCCAGTGTAGTTCCTCTTCTTCACTCTCCTTCATCCAGTCTAGTTCCTCTTCTTCACTCTCCTTCATTCAGTCTAGTTTCTCTTCTTCACTCTACTCCATCCAGTCTAGTTCCTCTTCTTCACTCTCCTTGATCCAGTCTAGTCCCTCTTCTTCACTCTCCTTCATCCAGTCTAGTTCTTCTTCTTCACTATACTCCATCCAGACTAGTTCCTCTTATTCACTCTACTCCATCCAGTCTAGTTCCTCTTCTTCACTCTACTCCATCCCGACTTTTTCCTCTTCCTCACTCTCTTTCATCCAGTCTAGTTCCTCTTCTTCACTCTACTCCATCCAGAATAGTTCCTCTCCTTCACTCTACTCCATCCAGTCCAGATCCTCTTCTTCACTCTACTCAATCCAGTCTAGTTCCTCTTCCTCACTCTACTCAATCCAGACTAATTTCTCTTCTTCACTCTCTTTCATCCAGTCTAGTTCCTCTCCTTCACTCTCCTCCATCCATTCTAGTTCCTCTTCTTCACTCTACTCCATCCAGTCTAGTTCCTCTTCTTCACTCTACGCCATCAAGACTAGTTTCTCTTCTTCTCTCTCTTTCACCCAGTCTTGTTCCTCCTCTTCACTCTACTCCATCCAGTTCTGTTCCTCTTCTTCACTCTCCTTCATCCAGTCTAGTTCCTCTTCTTCACTCTACTCCATCCAGTGTAGTGCCTCTTCTTCACTCTACTCCATCCAGTCTAGTTCCTCTTCTTCACTCTCCTCCATCCAGTCTAGTTCCTCTTCTTCACTCTACTCCATCCAGTCTAGTTCCTCTTCTTCACTCTACGCCATCCAGACAAGTTTCTCTTCTTCACTCTCTTTCACCCAGTCTTGTAGCTCTTCTTCACTTTACTCCATCCAGACTAGTTTCTCTTCTTCACTCTCTTTCATCCAGTGTAGTTCCTCTTCTTCACTCTCCTTCATCCAGTCTAGTTCCTCTTCTTCACTCTCCTTCATTCAGTCTAGTTTCTCTTCTTCACTCTACTCCATCCAGTCTAGTTCCTCTTCTTCACTCTCCTTCATCCAGTCTTGTGCCTCTTCGTCACTCTCCTTCATCCAGTCTAGTTCCTAGTCTTCACTCTACTCCATCCAGTCTAGATCCTCTTCTTCACTCTCCTTGATCCAGTCTAGTTCCTCTTCTTCACTCTCCTTCATCCAGTCTAGTTCTTCTTCTTCACTCTACTCAATCCAGTCCAGTTCCTCTTCTTCACTCTACTCCATCCAGTCTAGTTCCTCTTCTTCACTATACTCCATCCAGACTAGTTCCTCTTATTCACTCTACTCCATCCAGTCTAGGTCCTCCTCTTCACTCTACTCCATCCAGACTTTTTCCTCTTCCTCACTCTCTTTCATCCAGTCTAGTTCCTCTTCTTCACTCTACTCCATCCAGAATAGTTCCTCTCCTTCACTCTACTCCATCCAGTCCAGATCCTCTTCTTCACTCTACTCAATCCAGTCTAGTTCCTCTTCCTCACTCTACTCAATCCAGACTAATTTCTCTTCTTCACTCTCTTTCATCCATTCTAGTTCCTCTCCTTCACTCTCCTCCATCCATTCTAGTTCCTCTTCTTCACTCTACTCCATCCAGTCTAGTTCCTCTTCTTCACTCTACGCCATCAAGACTAGTTTCTCTTCTTCTCTCTCTTTCACCCAGTCTTGTTCCTCCTCTTCACTCTACTCCATCCAGTTCTGTTCCTCTTCTTCACTCTCCTTCATCCAGTCTAGTTCCTCTTCTTCACTCTCCTTCATCCAGTGTAGTGCCTCTTCGTCACTCTACTCCATCCAGACTAATTTCTCTTCTTCACTCTCTTTCATCCAGTCTAGTTTCTGTTCTTCATTCTCTTCTCCAGTTTAGTTGTAGATGTCAGTATTCTGTTCCTGTAGTTTCTCTCTGTTGTCCTGGTGAGCAGTAAGTCATTCAGCCTACATTGATTCACCATTCATTATTCCCCTGGAGAGAAGCGCTGCTCACTGTGCTCTCTGTGTGTGGGATTGTATATTTGTTTGCTTGCTCGCACGTGTGTGTGTGTATGTGCACACGTGTGCGTGTGTGTGTGTGTGTTTGTGTGTGTGTGTGTGTGTGTGTGTGTGTGTGTGTGTGTGTGTGTGTGTGTGTGTACGTGTGTGTGAGACTGATGACCTGCTCTGTTTCCCACCAGCAGAGGGCACTAAAACCCTTTAACACAATCCTTCTACTTTTCTCAATGCAGTGAGGAGATGATTATGTGGCTGTAGGCTCCTTCAATTCCCTGGTTATGCTATCCAAGGGCTCTTTTCCACTTCTCCCTCTCTCTATCTTTCTCTCTCGCTCTCCCTCTCTCCATCTCCTCATCTAACCTTCTCTCTCTCTCTCTTTCTCGCTCATGCTCTCTCTCTCTCACTCTACCCTCCCCTCTCCCTCTCTCACGCTCGCTCTCTCTCACTCCCCCTCTCTCTCTAGCTCCACTTCTGTCTCTCTTGCTCACAAGTTCTCTCTGTCTCTAAATATATTAATTGTGAATTCAGAGACAACTTTATCTAATGATTAAAAACAAATTACTTGAGTCCTCCAATTACAGCCATGCCAAGAGTATGTGTGACCTACCAGCTTTCTAATTGGGGATGAATCAATAAATAATTATATACACACACACACACACACACACACACACACACACACACACACACACACACACACACACACACACACACACACACACACACACACACACACACACACACACACACACACACACACACACACACACACACACAAACACAGAGAGAAAAGGCTAAAATAAGAGGAGTGCTAAATGTTAGTCTTGTGGAAAGAGAGAGGGAATTTACACACGTTTAACGCTGTCACCATGGCAACAGCCCATATTTGGGGAGAAGGTACACACACAGCCCAACTCTGAAGCTTTTAGTATCCAGCTTCACTGTGTCACATCGACACCTGCTATAAAGTACATTAATGCTGCCAACACTTTATAATGGTGTTGATTTATTTAATCAATTACAGACTTCGTCTTGTGAGTGTGTGCTTAGATTATGTGTGTCTCTCTGTGTGTGTGTGTGTGTGTGTGTGTGTGTGTGTGCTTGCATTCTGTGTATGTGTTAGTGTGTGTGTGTGTGTGTGTTTTTTATTCTGTCTGTGTGTGTGTGTGCGTGTGTGTGTGTGTATTTGCATTCTTTGTATGTGTGTGTGTGTGTGTGTGTGTGTGTGTGTGTGTGTTTGTGTGCTTGTATTCTCTGTGTGTGTTAGTGTGTGTGTGTGTGTGTGTGTGTATTTGCATTCTTTGTATGTGTGTGTGTGTGTGTGTGTGTGTGTGTGTGTGTGTGTGTGTGTGTGTCTGTGTGTGTGTGCTTGTATTCTGTGTGTGTGTGTGTGTGTGTGTTCTTGTATTCTGTGTGTGTGTATGTTTGTGTGTGTGTGTGTGTGTGTGTGTGTGCTTGTATTCTGTGTGTGTGTCTGTGTGTGTGTGGGCATGCTAATATTATATTTATATGCTTGTATTCTCTCTGTGTGTGTATTTCTGTATGTGTGTGTGTGCTTGTATTATGTGTGTGTGCTTGTATTCTGTGTGGTTGCATGTGTGTGTGTGTGTTTGCTTGTAATCTGTGTGTGTGCTTGCATTCTGTGTGTTTATGTATGTGTGTGTGTGTCTGTGTGTGCTTGCATTCTGTGTGTGTGTATGTATGTGTGTGTGTGTCTGTGTGTGCTTGTAATCTGTGTGTGTGCTTGTAATATGTGTGTGTGTATGTATGTTTGTGTGTGTATGTTTGTGAGTGTATGCATGTGTGTGTGTTTATGTTTGTATTATGTGTGTGTTAATGTGCATCTTTAACTGTTTTAGATATAATACCTCACCTTATAGTACACTATAATACCTCACCTTATAGTACACTATAATACCTCACCTTATAGTACACTATAATACCTCACCTTATAGTACTCTATAATAACTATAATACCTCACCATATAGTACACTATAATAACTATAATACCTCACCTTATAGTACACTATAATAAATATAATACCTCACCTTATAGTACACTATAATACCTCACCTTATAGTACACTATAGTAACTATAATACCTCACCTTATAGTACACTATAGTAACTATAATACCTCACCTTATAGTACACTATAGTAACTATAATACCTCACCTTATAGTACACTATAATAAATATAATACCTCACCTTATAGTACACTATAATAACTATAATACCTCACCTTATAGTACACTATAATACCTCACCTTATAGTACACTATAATATCTCACCTTATAGTACTCTATAATAACTATAATACCTCACCTTATTGTACACAATAATACCTCACCTTATAGTATACTATAATACCTCACCTTATAGTACTCTATAATAACTATAATACCTCACCTTATAGTACACTATAATAAATATAATACCTCACCTTATAGTACACTATAATAACTATAATACCTCACCTTATAGTACACTATAATACCTATAATACCTCACCTTATAGTACACTATAATACCTCACCTTATAGTACTCTATAATAACTATAATACCTCACCTTATTGTACACTATAATACCTCACCTTATAGTACACTATACTAACTATAATACCTCACCTTATAGTACACTATAATACCTCACCTTATAGTACACTATAATAACTATAATACCTCACCTTATAGTAGACTATAATAACTATAATATCTCACCTTATTGTACACTATAATACCTCACCTTATAGTACACTATAATAACTATAATACCTCACCTTATAGTACACTATAATACCTCACCTTATAGTACACTATAATAACTATAATACCTCACCTTATAGTACACTATAATAACTATGATACCTCACCTTATAGTACACTATAATACCTCACCTTATTGTACACTATAATAACTATAATACCCCACCTTATAGTACACTATAATAACTATAATACCTCACCTTATAGTACACTATAATAACTATGATACCTCACCTTATAGTACACTATAATACCTCACCTTATAGTACACTATAATAACTATAATACCTCACCTTATAGTACACTATAATAACTATAATACCTCACCTTATTGTACACTATAATAACTAATAATACCTCACCTTATAGTACACTATAATAACTATAATACCTCACCTTATAGTACACTATAATAACTATAATACCTCACCTTATTGTACACTATGGTAACTATAATACCTCACCTTATAGTACACTATAATAACTATAATACCTCACCTTATAGTACACTATAATACCTCACCTTATAGTACACTATAATACCTCACCTTATAGTACTCTATAATAACTATAATACCTCACCTTATAGTACACTATAATACCTCACCTTATAGTACACTATAATACCTCACCTTATAGTACACTATAATACCTCAACATATAGTTCACTATAATAACTATAATACCTCACCTTATAGTACACTATAATACCTCACCTTATAGTACACTATAATAACTATAATACCTCACCTTATAGTACTCTATAATAACTATAATACCTCACCGTATAGTACACCATAATACCTCACCTTATAGTACACTATAATACCTCAACATATAGTTCACTATAATAACTATAATACCTCACCTTATAGTACACTATAATACCTCACCTTATAGTACACTATAATACCTCACCTTATAGTACACTATAATACCTCACCTTATAGTACTCTATAATAACTATAATACCTCACCTTATAGTACACCATAATACCTCACCTTATAGTACACTATAATAACTATAATACCTCACCTTATGGTACACTATAATAACTATAATACCTCACCTTATAGTACACTATAATAAATATAATACCTCACCTTATAGTACACTATAATAAATATAATACCTCACCTTATAGTACACTATAATAAATATAATACCTCACCTTATTGTGCACTATGGTAACTATAATACCTCACCTTATAGTACACTATAATAACTATAATACCTCACCTTATAGTACACTATAATACCTCACCTTATAGTACACTATAATACCTCACCTTATAGTACTCTATAATAACTATAATACCTCACCTTATAGTACACTATAATAAATATAATACCTCACCTTATAGTACACTATTATAACTATAATACCTCACCTTATAGTACACTATAATACCTATAATACCTCACCTTATAGTACACTATAATACCTCACCTTATAGTACTCTATAATAACTATAATACCTCACCTTATTGTGCACTATAATACCTCACCTTATAGTACACTTTAATTGTCAGGACCCGGTTTCGAACCTGGGTCTCCGGAGTGAGAAACAGTCACTTAACCAACTGAGCCACGAATAGACAGCAGAACCCAGAAGATGAGGCAGACACAGCAGTACTTAAGACGGTGTATTTAATAAAGAAAAAATCCTAAAATACAAAAAATGGCAAATCCAAAAGGTGGTAGGTAAAACACAAAAAGAACTCAAAAGAAACTCACCAAAAAATAAACAAAAACAAAAAACAGAATACCACAAGAACGTCACCCGGAATCGACAAGAGCACACTAGGGCAGGGTGCTAACATACAAACACAGAGCACAGAACTGAGGGAAACAAAGGGTTTAAATACAATCAGGGAAAACGAGACACAGGTGCAAATAATAATGGGGATCAAGGGAAAAACATAGGGACAAAAAGCACAATGGGGGCATCTACTGACCAAAACCCGGAACAACCCTGGCCAAATCCTGACATTAATAACTATAAACCTCACTTTATAGTACACTATAATTACTATAATTCCTCACCTTATTGTACACTATAGTAACTATAATACCTCACCTTATAGTACACTATAATACCTCACCTTATAGTACTCTATAATAACTATAATTCCTCACCTTATAGTACACTATAATAAATATAATACCTCACCTTATAGTACACTATAATAAATATAATACCTCACCTTATAGTACACTATAATAAATATAATACCTCACCTTATAGTACACTATAATAAATATAATACCTCACCTTATAGTACACTATAATAAATATAATACCTCACCTTATAGTACACTATAATACCTCACCTTATAATACACTATAATAACTATAATACCTCACCTTATTGTAAACTATAATAACTATAATACCTCACCTTATAGTACAATATAATAACTATAACACCTCACCTTATTGTACACTATAGTAACTGTAATACCTCACCTTATAGTACACTATAATAAATATAATACCTCACCTTATAGTACACTATAGTAACTATAATACCTCACCTTATAATACACTATAATAACTATAATACCTCACCTTATAGTACACTATAATACCTCACCTTATAGTACACTATAATAACTATAACACCTCACCTTATTGTACACTATAGTAACTATAATACCTCACCTTATAGTACACTATAATAACTATAACACCGCACCTTATAGTACACTATAATAAATATAATACCTCACCTTATAGTACACTATAATAACTATAATACCTCACCTTATAGTACACTATAATACCTCACATTATAGTACTCTGTAATAACTATAATACCTCACCTTATAGTACACTATAATACCTCACCTTATTGTACACTATAATAACTATAATACCTCACCTTATTGTACACTATAATACCTCACCTTATTGTACACTATAATAACTATCATACCTCACCTTATAGTACACTATAATACCTCACCTTATAGTACTCTATAATAAATATAATACCTCACCTTATAGTACACTATAATAAATATAATACCTCACCTTATAGTACACTATAATAAATATAATACCTCACCTTATTGTACACTATGGTAACTATAATACCTCACCTTATTGTACACTATAATAAATATAATACCTCACCTTATAGTACACTATAATAAATATAATACCTCACCTTATAGTACACTATAATAAATATAATACCTCACCTTATAGTACACTATAATAAATATAATACCTCACCTTATAGTACACTATAATAAATATAATACCTCACCTTATAGTACACTATAATACCTCACCTTATAGTACACTATAATAACTATAATACCTCACCTTATTGTAAACTATAATAACTATAATACCTCACCTTATAGTACAATATAATAACTATAACACCTCACCTTATTGTACACTATAGTAACTGTAATACCTCACCTTATAGTACACTATAATAAATATAATACCTCACCTTATAGTACACTATAATAAATATAATACCTCACCTTATAGTACACTATAGTAACTATAATACCTCACCTTATAATACACTATAATAACTATAATACCTCACCTTATAGTACACTATAATACCTCACCTTATAGTACACTATAATAACTATAACACCTCACCTTATTGTACACTATAGTAACTATAATACCTCACCTTATAGTACACTATAATAACTATAACACCGCACCTTATAGTACACTATAATAAATATAATACCTCACCTTATAGTACACTATAATAACTATAATACCTCACCTTATAGTACACTATAATACCTCACATTATAGTACTCTATAATAACTATAATACCTCACCTTATAGTACACTATAATACCTCACCTTATTGTACACTATAATAACTATAATACCTCACCTTATTGTACACTATAATACCTCACCTTATTGTACACTATAATAACTATCATACCTCACCTTATAGTACACTATAATACCTCACCTTATAGTACTCTATAATAAATATAATACCTCACCTTATAGTACACTATAATAAATATAATACCTCACCTTATAGTACACTATAATAAATATAATACCTCACCTTATTGTACACTATGGTAACTATAATACCTCACCTTATTGTACACTATAATAAATATAATACCTCACCTTATAGTACACTATAATAAATATAATACCTCACCTTATAGTACACTATAATAACTATAATACCTCACCTTATAGTACACTATAATACCTCACCTTATAGTACACTATAATACCTCACCTTATAGTACTCTATAATAACTATAATACCTCACCTTATTGTACACAATAATACCTCACCTTATAGTATACTATAATACCTCACCTTATAGTACTCTATAATAACTATAATACCTCACCTTATAGTACACTATAATAAATATAATACCTCACCTTATAGTACACTATAATAACTATAATACCTCACCTTATAGTACACTATAATACCTATAATACCTCACCTTATAGTACACTATAATACCTCACCTTATAGTACTCTATAATAACTATAATACCTCACCTTATTGTGCACTATAATACCTCACCTTATAGTACACTTTAATAACTATAATACCTCACCTTATAGTACACTATAATTACTATAATTCCTCACCTTATTGTACACTATAGTAACTATAATACCTCACCTTATAGTACACTATAATACCTCACCTTATAGTACTCTATAATAACTATAATACCTCACCTTATAGTACACTATAATAAATATAATACCTCACCTTATAGTACACTATAATAAATATAATACCTCACCTTATAGTACAATATAATAAATATAATACCTCACCATATAGTACACTATAATAAATATAATACCTCACCTTATAGTACACTATAATAAATATAATACCTCACCTTATAGTACACTATAATAAATATAATACCTCACCTTATAGTACACTATAATAAATATAATACCTCACCTTATAGTACACTATAATTACTATAATTCCTCACCTTATTGTACACTATAGTAACTATAATACCTCACCTTATAGTACACTATAATACCTCACCTTATAGTACTCTATAATAACTATAATACCTCACCTTATAGTACACTATAATAAATATAATACCTCACCTTATAGTACACTATAATAAATATAATACCTCACCTTATAGTACAATATAATAAATATAATACCTCACCTTATAGTACACTATAATAAATATAATACCTCACCTTATAGTACACTATAATAAATATAATACCTCACCTTATAGTACACTATAATAAATATAATACCTCACCTTATAGTACACTATAATAAATATAATACCTCACCTTATAGTACACTATAATAAATATAATACCTCACCTTATAGTACACTATAATACCTCACCTTATAGTACACTATAATAACTATAATACCTCACCTTATAGTACACTATAATAAATATAATACTTCACCTTATAGTACACTATAATAAATATAATACCTCACCTTATAGTACACTATAATACCTCACCTTATAGTACACTATAATAACTATAATACCTCACCTTATAGTACACTATAATACATATAATACCTCACCTTATAGTACACTATAATACCTCACCTTATAGTACTCTATAATAACTATAATACCTCACCTTATAGTACACAATAATACCTCACCTTATAGTATACTATAATACCTCACCTTATAGTACTCTATAATAACTATAATACCTCACCTTATAGTACACTATAATAAATATAATACCTCACCTTATAGTACACTATAATAACTATAATACCTCACCTTATAGTACACTATAATACCTATAATACCTCACCTTATAGTACACTATAATACCTCACCTTATAGTACTCTATAATAACTATAATACCTCACCTTATTGTGCACTATAATACCTCACCTTATAGTACACTTTAATAACTATAATACCTCACCTTATAGTACACTATAATTACTATAATTCCTCACCTTATTGTACACTATAGTAACTATAATACCTCACCTTATAGTACACTATAATACCTCACCTTATAGTACTCTATAATAACTATAATACCTCACCTTATAGTACACTATAATAAATATAATACCTCACCTTATAGTACACTATAATAAATATAATACCTCACCTTATAGTACTCTATAATAACTATAATACCTCACCTTATAGTACTCTATAATAACTATAATACCTCACCTTATAGTACTCTATAATAACTATAATACCTCACCTTATAGTACACTATAATAAATATAATACCTCACCTTATAGTACACTATAATAAATATAATACCTCACCTTATAGTACACTATAATAAATATAATACCTCACCTTATAGTACACTATAATAAATATAATACCTCACCTTATAGTACACTATAATAAATATAATACCTCACCTTATAGTACACTATAATAAATATAATACCTCACCTTATAGTACACTATAATACCTCACCTTATAGTACACTATAATAACTATAATACCTCACCTTATAGTACACTATAATAAATATAATACTTCACCTTATAGTACACTATAATAAATATAATACCTCACCTTATAGTACACTATAATACCTCACCTTATAGTACACTATAATAACTATAATACCTCACCTTATAGTACACTATAATACATATAATACCTCACCTTATAGTACACTATAATACCTCACCTTATAGTACTCTATAATAACTATAATACCTCACCTTATAGTACACAATAATACCTCACCTTATAGTATACTATAATACCTCACCTTATAGTACTCTATAATAACTATAATACCTCACCTTATAGTACACTATAATAAATATAATACCTCACCTTATAGTACACTATAATAACTATAATACCTCACCTTATA
Organism: Oncorhynchus masou masou; assembly: GCF_036934945.1. Lineage (NCBI taxonomy): Eukaryota > Metazoa > Chordata > Actinopteri > Salmoniformes > Salmonidae > Oncorhynchus > Oncorhynchus masou. The sequence goes on along the minus strand of NW_027011796.1, from coordinate 2,728 downwards.
GTACACTATAATACCTATAATACCTCACCTTATAGTACACTATAATACCTCACCTTATAGTACTCTATAATAACTATAATACCTCACCTTATTGTGCACTATAATACCTCACCTTATAGTACACTTTAATAACTATAATACCTCACCTTATAGTACACTATAATTACTATAATTCCTCACCTTATTGTACACTATAGTAACTATAATACCTCACCTTATAGTACACTATAATACCTCACCTTATAGTACTCTATAATAACTATAATACCTCACCTTATAGTACACTATAATAAATATAATACCTCACCTTATAGTACACTATAATAAATATAATACCTCACCTTATAGTACTCTATAATAACTATAATACCTCACCTTATAGTACTCTATAATAACTATAATACCTCACCTTATAGTACTCTATAATAACTATAATACCTCACCTTATAGTACACTATAATAAATATAATACCTCACCTTATAGTACACTATAATAAATATAATACCTCACCTTATAGTACACTATAATTACTATAATTCCTCACCTTATTGTACACTATAGTAACTATAATACCTCACCTTATAGTACACTATAATTACTATAATACCTCACCTTATAGTACACTATAATTACTATAATTCCTCACCTTATTGTACACTATAGTAACTATAATACCTCACCTTATAGTACACTATAATACCTCACCTTATAGTACTCTATAATAACTATAATACCTCACCTTATAGTACACTATAATAAATATAATACCTCACCTTATAGTACACTATAATAAATATAATACCTCACCTTATAGTACTCTATAATAACTATAATACCTCACCTTATAGTACTCTATAATAACTATAATACCTCACCTTATAGTACACTATAATACCTATAATACCTCACCTTATAGTACACTATAATACCTCACCTTATAGTACTCTATAATAACTATAATACCTCACCTTATTGTGCACTATAATACCTCACCTTATAGTACACTTTAATAACTATAATACCTCACCTTATAGTACACTATAATTACTATAATTCCTCACCTTATTGTACACTATAGTAACTATAATACCTCACCTTATAGTACACTATAATACCTCACCTTATAGTACTCTATAATAACTATAATACCTCACCTTATAGTACACTATAATAAATATAATACCTCACCTTATAGTACACTATAATACCTCACCTTATAGTACTCTATAATAACTATAATACCTCACCTTATAGTACTCTATAATAACTATAATACCTCACCTTATAGTACTCTATAATAACTATAATACCTCACCTTATAGTACACTATAATAAATATAATACCTCACCTTATAGTACACTATAATAAATATAATACCTCACCTTATAGTACACTATAATTACTATAATTCCTCACCTTATTGTACACTATAGTAACTATAATACCTCACCTTATAGTACACTATAATTACTATAATACCTCACCTTATAGTACACTATAATTACTATAATTCCTCACCTTATTGTACACTATAGTAACTATAATACCTCACCTTATAGTACACTATAATACCTCACCTTATAGTACTCTATAATAACTATAATACCTCACCTTATAGTACACTATAATAAATATAATACCTCACCTTATAGTACACTATAATAAATATAATACCTCACCTTATAGTACTCTATAATAACTATAATACCTCACCTTATAGTACTCTATAATAACTATAATACCTCACCTTATAGTACTCTATAATAACTATAATACCTCACCTTATAGTACACTATAATAAATATAATACCTCACCTTATAGTACTCTATAATAACTATAATACCTCACCTTATAGTACTCTATAATAACTATAATACCACCATACCTTCACTTCCCCATTCTGGTGAAACAGTCCTCTGTATTTTTGCCATCCCATACATGAAACTGACAAACCATCTTTCCTTCGGTCTGCATACTTTACATTGGGTGTGTCTTCAATATACATTCCCAAGTTGCCAAAAACTCGACAAGCCAATCACTTTACCATGTTACTTAATTAAAGGTATAGACCACAATCTGAGTTCCTGGGCCCAAACCTCTTCTTATTGTGGAAACAGTGGACTGCTATAGGACAGATAATCCCAGTTTAATACCATTCCAGACAGACAGATTAGTTTATGGCAGAGGACCCAACAAGCCATTAGAGGAACTTTGTCCACGAAGAGGTTCAATTACCTTCTTACTCCTTGTTTTAATATAAAACCTCATCCCCTCATCCTCCTTGTATCTATTAATCTCTTATTTTCTCTCTCTCTCTCTCTCTCTCTCTCTCTCTCTCTCTCTCTGTCTCTGTCTCTCTCTCTCTCCCCCTTCTCTCTCTCCTATACTTCACTCCCTCTTTCTCACTCTCTTTCACTTGCTCTCTCCCCAACCTCTTTTTCATCATCTCTCTCTCTCTCTCTCTCTCTCTCTCTCTCTCTCTCTGTCTCTCTCTCGCTCTCTCTCTCTCTGTCTCTCTGTATCTCCCTCTCTTTCACTTGCTCTCTCTCTCTCTCTCTCTCTCTCTCTCTGTCTCTCTGTTTCTGTCTCTCTCTCTCCCCCCTTCGCTCTCTCCTATACTTCACTCCCTCTTTCTCCCTCTCTTTCACTTGCTCTCTCCCCAACCTCTTTTTCATCATCTCTCTCTCTCTCTCTGTCTCTTGCTCTCTCCCCAACCTCTTTTTTT
>NW_027011795.1:0-22165 GCF_036934945.1 Oncorhynchus masou masou | reverse complement strand
CCATGCATCTCCCTCTCTCATCCCTCTCTTTCTGTCTCTATCCCACCATGCATCTCTCTCTCTCATCTCTCCCTCTTCATCCCTCTCTTTCTGTCTCTATCCCACCATGCATCTCTCTCTCATTCATCTCTCTGTCTCTATCCCACCATGCATCTCTCTCTCATTCTCTTTCTGTCTCTATCCCACCATGCATCTCTCTCTCTTCTATCTCTATCCCACCATGCATCCTCATTCTCTTTCTGTCTCTATCCCACCATGCATCTCTCTCTCATCTCTCCCTCATCCCCTCTCGTCTCTATCCCACCATGCATCTTCTCTCTCTCATTCTCTTTCTGTCTCTATCCCACCATGCATCTCTCTTTCCATTCTTCCCTCCCTCTGTGCATCTCTGTCAATGAACAGGCAGGGACAATTACACTGACGAGTGGAGGGAAGTTTAGGCCATTAAAACACTTTACCCATAAAAACATTTATTAAGCCGGCCCAGACAGCATTGTCAACCGGCTCAGAGATTAAAAACATTTATTAAGTCCAGCCCAGACAGCAACGTCGAGAGATGACGTGGAAACCTGCCAGTATGGGCAACAGTGAGCGCCGTTACCTTCAAGTAGGTTTTATGGACGGGAATGGGAGCATCTGCCTGTGATTCCTAGTCTTTTAAAAAAACGTTGAGTTAAAACCTAACAAACATTTTGTTCGCAAATAACTTCTAAATTTGACGTTTGGAGAAACATGGATAAACGTCTAGCTAGTTGAAACAATGTTTTTCCACACAGACGCAAGAATAGGAGGTACAAGTGAAACTGTTATTTTTCCCTAGAGGTGTAAATGTCATTGTTAAGCATTGTTTCACTTCAGATATGACTTCACACATCTTCTTTTTGTAAGGTGGGCTATCAACAATACATCAAAAACAGATTGTTGCTACAAATACAGTCACAGAGCTATTTTTAGTTTATATCAGACTCACAGTGCAAAAGAACAGCATCTGTTCAACAGCTAAAACACCTCCTCATTGAAAACAGCCTTCCAGATTCTGTTAACACAACAGCTGAAGTCGGAAGTTTACATACACTTAGGTTGGAGTAATTTAAAACTCGTTTTTCAACCACTCCACAAATGTCTTGTTAACAAACTATGGTTTTGGCAAGTCGTTAAGACATCTACTTTGTGACACAAATACATTTTTCCAACAATTCCAAATTAAAAATCCCAGTGGGTCAGAAGTTTACTGTGCCTTTAATAAACAGCTTGGAAAATTCCAGAAAATAATGTCATAATTTATTTTGATTTGAGTCCATTTGAGGTGTAGCTGTGGATATATTTCAAGGTCTACGTGGGTCTAAGTGGCTGTTCCACTGGATGTCATAAGGTGAACTCACCAATTTGTAAGTCGCTCTGGATAAGAGTCTACCTTCAAACTCAGTGCCTCTTTGCTTGACATCATGGGAAAATCAAAAGAAATCTGCCAAGACCTCAGAAAGAAAATTGTAGACCTCCACAAGTCTGATTCATCCTTGGGAGCAAATTCCAAACGCCTGAAGGTACCACGTTCATCTGTACAAACAATAGTACGCAAGTATAAACACCATGGGACCACGCAGCCATCATACCGCTCAGGAAGGAGACGCGTTCTGTCTCCTAGAGATGAACGTACTTTGGTGCTTAAAGTGCAAATCAATTCCTGATCAACAGCAAAGGACATTCTGAAGATGCTGGAGGAAACAGGTATCTATATCTATATCCACAGTAAAAAAGAGTCCTATATCGACATAACCTGAAAGTCCGCTCAGCAAGGAAGAAGCCACTGCTCAAAAACCGCCATAAAAAAAGCCAGACTACGGTTTTGCAACTGCACACAGAGACAAAGATTGTACTTTTTTGAAAAATGTTCTCTGGTCTGATGAAACAAATATATAACTGTTTGGCCATAATGACCATTGTTATGTTTGGAGGAAAAAGGGGGAAGCTTGCAAGCCGAAGAACACCATCCCAACCGTGAAGCACAGGGGTGGCAGCATCATGTTGTGGGGGTGCTTTGCTGCAGGAGGGACTGGTGCACTTCACAAAATAGATAGCGTCATGAGGGAGGAAAATTTTGTGGATATATTGAAGCAACATCTCAAGACATCAGTCAGGAAATTAAAGCTTGGTCGCAAATGGGTCTTCCAAATGGACAATGACCCCAAGCATACTTCCAATGTTGTGGCAAAATGGCTTCACTCCTTTGGGACTGCGAGGCACTATTGAGTAGCTTGGATAAAAAGGTGACCAGAGTAAACTGCCTGCTACACAGACCTAAAACCTAGAATTTGAATATTATTATTAGATTTCGAGAGAAAGTTTCTAAAACTGTTTGAATGATGTCTGTGAGTATAACAGAACTCATATGGCAAAAACCTGAGAAGAAACAGGAAGTGGGAAATCTGACACTGTGGATTAACAACAAGTTATCTTTAAAATGGTGTAAAATACTTGTATGTTGAAGGCATTTTAATTCTGGGATTTCTGTTGTTTCAAATTTGGCGCCCTGCAATTTCACTGGCTGTTGGTTGAGGACTCTAGCGTCCCACATATCCCAGAGAGGATTTTAAGGACAACAAAGTCAAGGTATTGGAGTGGCCAGCACAAAGCCCTGACCTCAAGCCTATAGAAGAGTTGTGGGTAGATGTGAAAAAGGGTGTGCGAACAAGGAGGCCTACAAACCTGACTCAGTTACACCAGCTCTGTCAGGAGGAATGGGCCAAAATTCACCAAAATTATTGTTGGAAGCTTGTGGAAGGTTACCCTTCTACCTGAAACATTTGACCTAAATTAAACAATTTAAAGGCAATGCTACCGAATACTAATTGATTGTATGTAAACTTCTGACCCACTGGGAATGTGATAAAAGCTGAAATAAATCCTATCAAAATAAATATATAAAATATATAAATATATATATATATATATATATATTATATTAAAAAAAAATATATATATATAAATATAAAATATATATATAAATCCTATATATATATAAATATACCTATCCTATAATCCTACTATTAATCGGACATTTCACATTCTTAAAATAAAGTGGTGACCCTAATTGACCTAAAACAGGGATTTTTTTACTCGGATTAAATGCCAGAAATTGTGATAAATTGAGTATAAATGTATTTGGCTAAGGTGTATGTAAACTTCTGACTTTAACAGTACGTATCCATGACATCGTAGGGTAATACAGATGTTACCATTCATGACAAAGAAAGGAGAGGAAAGGACAAAAAAAGGTGAAAGGAATCGTTATACGGATAAAATAAAAAGGAAAGAGAATGATATTAGCGAAGGGAGAAGTGAGAATAGAGGATCTTTCTGTGTGCAGTATAGTGTTTGAGACCTGTGATGTAGTGAGTCATCTCTCTCTCCATGTCTATCTCCTCTCTCTCTCTCCATGTCTATCTCCTCTCTCTCTCTCCCATGTCTATCTCCTCTCTCTCTCTCTCCCATGTCTATCTCCCTCTCTCTCTCTCCCATGTCTATCTCCTCTCTCTCTCCCATGTCTATCTCCCTCTCTCTCTCTCCCATGTCTATCTCCCTCTCTCTCTCTCCCATGTCTATCTCCTCTCTCTCTCCTCCCATATCTATCTCCTCTCTCTCTCCCCATGTCTATCTCTCTCTCTCTCTCCCATATCTATCTCCTCTCTCTCTCTCCCATGTCTATCTCCTCTCTCTCCCATGTCTATCTCTCTCTCCCATGTCTATCTCATCTCTCTCCCATGTCTATCTCCTCTCTCTCTCTCCCTATATCTATCTCCTCTCTCTCTCTCTCCCATGTCTATCTCCTCTCTCTCTCTCCCATGTCTATCTCATCTCTCTTCTCCCATGTCTATCTCCTCTCTCTCCCCATGTCTATCTCTCTCTCTCTCTCTCCCCCATATCTATCTCCTCTCTCTCTCTCCCATGTCTATCTCCTCTCTCTCTCCCATGTCTATCTCATCTCTCTCTCCCATGTCTATCTCCTCTCTCTCTCTCCCATATCTATCTCCTCTCTCTCTCTCCCATGTCTATCTCCTCTCTCTCTCCCATGTCTATCTCCTCTCTCTCTCTCCCATGTCTATCTCCTCTCTCTCTCTCCCATGTCTATCTCCTCTCTCTCCCATGTCTATCTCATCTCTCTCTCCATATCTATCTCTCTCTCTCTCCCATGTCTATCTCCTCTCCTCTCTCCCATATCTATCTCCTCTCTCTCTCTCCCATGTCTATCTCCTCTCTCTCTCCCATGTCTATCTCCTCTCTCTCTCTCTCCCATGTCTATCTCCTCTCTCTCTCTCTCCCATGTCTATCTCCTCTCTCTCTCTCCCATATCTATCTCCTCTCTCTCTCTCCCATGTCTATCTCCTCTCTCTCTCCCATGTCTATCTCCTCTCTCTCTCTCCCATATCTATCTCCTCTCTCTCTCCATGTCTATCTCCTCTCTCTCCCATGTCTATCTCATCTCTCTCCCATGTCTATCTCCTCTCTCTCTCCCATATCTACTCTCTCTCTCTCTCCCATGTCTATCTCCTCTCTCTCTCCCATGTCTATCTCCTCTCTCTCTCTCCCATGTCTATCTCCTCTCTCTCTCTCCATGTCTATCTCCTCTCTCTCTCTCTCCCATATCTATCTCCTCTCTCTCCTCCCATGTCTATCTCCTCTCTCTCTCCCATGCCTATCTCCTCTCTCTCCCCATGTCTATCCTCTCTCATCTCCCATGTCTATCCTCTCTCTCTCCCATTTCTATCTCCTCTCTCTCTCCCATGTCTATCTCTCTCTCTATCTCCCATGTCTATCTCCTCTCTCTCTCTCCCATGTCTATCTCCTCTCTCTCTCCCATGTCTATCCTCTCTCTCTCTCCATGTCTATCCTCTCTCTCTCCCATGTCTATCCTCTCTCTCCCATGTCAATCCTCTCTCTATCTCCCATGTCTATCTCCTCTCTCTATCTCCCATGTCTATCCTCTCTATCTCCCATGTCTATCATCTCTCTCTCTCCCATGTCTATCCTCTCTCTCTCTCCTCATCTCTCTCTCTCCCATGTCTATCTCCTCTCTCTCTCCCATGTCTATCTCCTCTCTCTCTCCCATGTCTATCCTCTCTCTCTCCCATGTCTATCTCCTCTCTCTCTCTCCCATGTCTATCTCCTCTCTCTCTCTCCCATGTCTATCTCCTCTCTCTCTCTCCCATATCTATCTCCTCTCTCTCTCTCCCATGTCTATCTCCTCTCTCTCCCATGCCTATCTCCTCTCTCTCCCCCATGTCTATCCTCTCTCTATCTCCCATGTCTATCCTCTCTCTCTCTCCCATTTCTATCTCCTCTCTCTCTCCCATGTCTATCCCTCTCTCTATCTCCCATGTCTATCTCCTCTCTCTCTCTCCCATGTCTATCTCTCTCTCTCTCTCCCATGTCTATCCTCTCTCTCTCCCATGTCTATCCTCTCTCTCTCTCCCATGTCTATCCTCTCTCTCTCCCATGTCAATCCTCTCTCTATCTCCCATGTCTATCTCCTCTCTCTATCTCCCATGTCTATCCTCTCTATCTCCCATGTCTACCATCTCTCTCTCTCCCATGTCTATCTCCTCTCTCTCTCTCCCATGTCTATCTCCTCTCTCTCTCCCATGTCTATCTCCTCTCTCTCCCATGTCTATCTCCTCTCTCTCTCTCCCATGTCTATCTCCTCTCTCTCTCTCCCATGTCTATCTCCTCTCTCTCTCTCCCATATCTATCTCCTCTCTCTCTCTCCCATGTCTATCTCCTCTCTCTCCCATGCCTATCTCCTCTCTCTCTCCCCCATGTCTATCCTCTCTCTATCTCCCATGTCTATCCTCTCTCTCTCTCCCATTTCTATCTCCTCTCTCTCTCCCATGTCTATCCTCTCTCTCTATCTCCCATGTCTATCTCCTCTCTCTCTCTCCCATGTCTATCTCCTCTCTCTCTCTCCCATGTCTATCCTCTCTCTCTCTCCCATGTCTATCCTCTCTCTCTCTCCCATGTCTATCCTCTCTCTCTCCCATGTCAATCCTCTCTCTATCTCCCATGTCTATCTCCTCTCTCTATCTCCCATGTCTATCCTCTCTATCTCCCATGTCTATCATCTCTCTCTCTCCCATGTCTATCTCCTCTCTCTCTCTCCCATGTCTATCCTCTCTCTCTCCCATGTCTATCTCCTCTCTCTCTCTCCCATGTCTATCTCCTCTCTCTCTCCCATGTCTATCCTCTCTCTCTCCCATGTCTATCATCCCTCTCTCTCCCATGTCAATCTCCCTCTCTCTCCCATGTCTATCTCCTCTCTCTCTCCCATGTTATCCTCTCTCTTCTCCCATGTCAATCCTCTCTCTCTCCCATGTCTATCTCCTCTCTCCCCATGTCTATCTCCCCTCTCTCTCTCCCATGTCTATCTCCTCTCTCTCCCATGTTCATCCTCTCTCCCATGTCAATCCTCTCTCTCCCATGTCTATCTCCCTCTCTCTCCCATGTCTATCCTCTCTCTCCCATGTCAATCCTCTCTCTCTCCCATGTCTATCTCCCTCTCTCTCCCATGTTCATCTCCTCTCCCATGTCAATCCTCTCTCTCCCATGTCTATCCTCTCTCTCCCATGTCTATCTCCTCTCTCTCCCATGTCTATCTCCCTCTCTCTCTCCATGTCTATCTCCTCTCTCCCCATGTCTATCTCCTTCTCTCTCTCTCCCATGTCTATCATCCCTCTCTCCCCATGTCAATCCTCTCTCCCATGTCTATCTCCTCTCTCTCTCCCATGTCTATCTCCTCCCATGTCTATTCCTCTCTCCTCCCATGTCTATCTCCTCTCTCTCCTCCCATGTCTTCATCATCCCTCTCTCCCATGTCAACCTCTCTCTCTCCCATGTCTATCTCCTCTCTCTCCCATGTCTATCTCCTCTCTTTCTCCCATGTCTATCCTCTCTCTCCCATGTCTATCTCCTCTCTCTCTCCCATGTCTAACCTCTCTCTCCCATGTCTATCTCCTCTCTCTCTCTCCCATGTCTATCTCCTCTCTCTCTCTCCCATGTCTATCCTCTCTCTATCTCCCATGTCTATCCTTCTCTATCTCCCATGTCAATCCTCTCTCTCTCTCGCCCATGTCTATCCTCTCTCTTCTCCCATGTCTATCTCCCTCTCTCTCCCATGTCTATCTCCTCTCTCTCTCTCTCCCATGTCTATCTCTCTCTCTCCCATGTCTATCTCCTCTCTCTCTCTCCCATATCTATCTCCTCTCTCTCCCATGTCTATCTCCTCTCCCATATCTACCTCCCTCTCTCTCCCCATGTCTATCTCCTCTCTCCCATATCTATCTCCTCTCTCTCTCTCCCCATGTCTATCTCCTCTCTCCCATGTCTATCTCCCTCTCTCTCTCCCATGTCTATCTCCTCTCTCTCTCTCTCCCATACCATCTCCTCTCTCTCCACATCTATCTCCTCTCTCTCTCCCATGTCTATCTCCTCTCTCTGTCTCCCATGTCTATCTCATCTCTCCCATGTTCATCTCCCTCTCTCCCACGCTCTATCTCCTCTCTCTCTCCCATGTTCATCTCCTCTCTCCCATGTCTATCTCATCTCTCTCTCCCATGACCATTCCCTCTCTCTCTCTCCCATATCTATCTCCTCTCTCTCTCTAATGTCTATCTCCTCTCTCTCTCCCATGACTATCTCCTCTCTCTCTCTCCCATATCTATCTCCTGTTTCTCTCTCCCACGTCTATCTCCTCTCTCTCTCCCATGACTATCTCATCTCTCTCTCCCATGACTATCTCCTCTCTCTCTCTCCCATATCTATCTCCTCTCTCTCTCTCCCATGTCTATCTCATCTCTCTCTCCCATGACTATCTCCTCTCTCTCTCTCCCATATCTATCTCCTCTCTCTCTCTCCCACGTCTATCTCCTCTCTCTCTCTCCCATGTCTATCTCCTCTCTCTCTCCCATGTCTATCTCATCTCTCTCTCCCATGACTATCTCCTCTCTCTCTCTCCCATATCTATCTCCTCTCTCTCTCCCATGTCTATCTCCTCTCTCTCTCTCCCATATCTATCGCCTCTCTCTCTCCCATGTCTATCTCCTCTCTCTCCCATGCCTATCTCCTCTCTCTCTCCCCCATGTCTATCCTCTCTCTATCTCCCATGTCTATCCTCTCTCTCTCTCCCATGTCTATCTCCTCTCTCTCTCTCCCATGTCTATCTCTCTCTCTCTCCCATGTCTATCCTCTCTCTCTCTCCCATGTCTATCCTCTCTATATCTCCCATGTCAATCCTCTCTCTCTCTCGCCCATGTCTATCCTCTCTCTTTCTCCCATGTCTATCTCCTCTCTCTCTCTCCCATGTCTATCTCCTCTCTCTCTCCCATGTCTATCCTCTCTCTATCTCCCATGTCTATCCTCTCTCTATCTCCCATGTCAATCCTCTCTCTCTCTCGCCCATGTCTATCCTCTCTCTTTCTCCCATGTCTATCTCCTCTCTCTCTCTCCCATGTCTATCTCTCTCTCTCTCTCTCCATGTCTATCTCCTCCTCTCTCTCCCATGTCTATCTCCTCTCTCTCTCTCCCATATCTATCTCCTCTCTCTCTCCCATGTCTATCTCCTCTCTCTCTCTCCCATATCTATCTCCTCTCTCTCTCTCCCATGTCTATCTCCTCTCTCTCTCTCCCATATCTATCTCCTCTCTCTCTCTCCCATGTCTATCTCCTCTCTCTCTCCCATGTCTATCTCCTCTCTCTCTCCCATGTCTATCTCCTCTCTCTCTCTCTCCCATGTCTATCTCCTCTCTCTCTCTCCCATATCTATCTCCTCTCTCTCTCTCCCATGTCTATCTCCTCTCTCTGTCTCCCATGTCTATCTCATCTCTCTCTCCCATGTCTATCTCCTCTCTCTCTCTCCCACGTCTATCTCCTCTCTCTCTCTCCCATGTCTATCTCCTCTCTCTCTCCCATGTCTATCTCATCTCTCTCTCCCATGACTATCTCCTCTCTCTCTCTCCCATATCTATCTCCTCTCTCTCTCTCCCACGTCTATCTCCTCTCTCTCTCCCATGACTATCTCCTCTCTCTCTCCCATATCTATCTCCTCTCTCTCTCTCCCACGTCTATCTCCTCTCTCTCTCCCATGACTATCTCCTCTCTCTCTCCCATGTCTATCCTCTCTCTCTCTCCCATGTCTATCCTCTCTATATCTCCCATGTCAATCCTCTCTCTCTCTCGCCCATGTCTATCCTCTCTCTTTCTCCCATGTCTATCTCCTCTCTCTCTCTCCCATGTCTATCTCCTCTCTCTCTCCCATGTCTATCCTCTCTCTATCTCCCATGTCTATCCTCTCTCTATCTCCCATGTCAATCCTCTCTCTCTCTCGCCCATGTCTATCCTCTCTCTCTCTCCCATGTCTATCCTCTCTATATCTCCCATGTCAATCCTCTCTCTCTCTCGCCCATGTCTATCCTCTCTCTTTCTCCCATGTCTATCTCCTCTCTCTCTCTCCCATGTCTATCTCCTCTCTCTCTCCCATGTCTATCCTCTCTCTATCTCCCATGTCTATCCTCTCTCTATCTCCCATGTCAATCCTCTCTCTCTCGCCCATGTCTATCCTCTCTCTTTCTCCCATGTCTATCTCCTCTCTCTCTCTCCCATGTCTATCTCCTCTCTCTCTCTCCCATGTCTATCTCCTCTCTCTCTCCCATGTCTATCTCCTCTCTCTCTCTCCCATATCTATCTCCTCTCTCTCTCCCATGTCTATCTCCTCTCTCTCTCTCCCATATCTATCTCCTCTCTCTCTCTCCCATGTCTATCTCCTCTCTCTCTCTCCCATATCTATCTCCTCTCTCTCTCTCCCATGTCTATCTCCTCTCTCTCTCCCATGTCTATCTCCTCTCTCTCTCCCATGTCTATCTCCTCTCTCTCTCTCCCATGTCTATCTCCTCTCTCTCTCTCCCATATCTATCTCCCTCCTCTCTCTCCCATGTCTATCTCCTCTCTCTGTCTCCCATGTCTATCTCATCTCTCTCTCCCATGTCTATCTCCTCTCTCTCTCTCCCACGTCTATCTCCTCTCTCTCTCTCCCATGTCTATCTCCTCTCTCTCTCCCATGTCTATCTCATCTCTCTCTCCCATGACTATCTCCTCTCTCTCTCTCCCATATCTATCTCCTCTCTCTCTCTCCCACGTCTATCTCCTCTCTCTCTCCCATGACTATCTCCTCTCTCTCTCTCCCATATCTATCTCTCTCTCCCACGCTCATCTCCTCTCTCTCCCATGACTATCTCATCTCTCTCTCCCATGACTATCTCCTCTCTCTCTCCCATATTCATCTCCCTCTCTCTCCCATGTCTATCCCATCTCTCTCCCATGACTATCTCCTCCATATTCATCTCCTCTCTCTCTCCCAATGTCTATCTCCTCTCTCTCCCATGTTCATTCCCTCTCCCATGTCTATCTCATCTCTCTCCCATGACTATCTCCCCTCTCTCCCATATCTATCTCCTCTCTCTCCCATGTTCATCTCTCTCTCTCCCATATCTATCGCCTCTCTCTCCCATGTCTATCTCCTCTCTCTCCCATCTCCCATGTCTATCTCCTCATCTCCCATGTCTATCCTCTCTCTCTCCCATTCCCTCTCTCTCCCATGTCTATCTCCTCTCTCTCCCCCATCCTCTCTCTCTCCCATGCCTATCTCCTCTCTCTCTCCCCCATCTCCTCTCTATCTCCCATGTCCCTCTCTCTCCCATGTCTATCCTTCTCTGTCCCATGTCTATCTCCTCTCTCCCATGTCTATCTCCTCTCTCTCTCCCATGTCTATCCTCTCTCTCTCTCCCATGTCTATCCTCTCTCTCTCTCCCATGTCTATCTCCTCTCCTTCTGTCTATCATGTCTATCCTCTCTCTCTCCCATGTCTATCTCCTCTCTCCCATGTCTATCCTCTCTCTCTCTCTCCCATGTCTATCTCCCCTCTCTCTCTCCCATGTCTATCCTCTCTCTATCTCTCCATGTCTATCCTCTTCTATCTCCCATGTCAATCTCCCATGTCAATCCCTCTCTCTCTCTCTCTCCTCATGTCTATCCTCTCTCTCTTCTCCCATGTCTATCTCCTCCCATGTCTATCTCCTCTCTCTTCCCATGTTCATCTCCTCTCTCTCTCCATGTCTATCTCTTCTCTCTCCCATGTCTATCCTCCTCTCCCATGTCTCTCCCATATCTATCTCCCTCTCTCTCTCCCATGTCTATCTCCTCTCTCTCTCCCATATCTATCATCCCTCTCTCCCATGTCTATCTCCCATGTCTATCATCCCCTCTCTCCCATATCTATCCTCTCTCTCCCCATGTCTATCTCTCTCTCTCCCCCATGTCTATCATCCCTCCCTATCCTCTCTCTCTCCCATGTCTATCTCCTCTCTCTCTCCCATGTCTATCCTCTCTCTCTCTCCCATTTCTATCTCCTCTCTCTCTCCCATGTCTTTCCTCTCTCTCTCTCCCATGTCTTTCCTCTCTCTCTCATGTCTATCCTCTCTCTCTCATGTCTATCCTCTCTCTCTCATGTCTATCCTCTCTCTCTCATGTCTATCCTCTCTCTCTCATGTCTATCCTCTCTCTCTCTCCCATGTCTATCCTCTCTCTCTCCCATGTCTATCCAATTCAATTCAATTCAATTCAAGGGGCTTTATTGGCATGGGAAACATGTGTTAACATTGCCAAAGCAAGTAAGGTAGATAATATGTAAAGTGAAATAAAATCCTCTCTCTCTCTCTCCCATGTCTATCCTCTCTCTATCTCCAATGTCTGTCTATCCTCTCTCTGATCCTTATCTCTCTCTCTCTTCTCTCTCTTCTCTCTCTCTTCTCTCCTACAGACACGTTCACCCTCTCATCAGTTTGGAGAGCTGTAAGGATCTAAAACACAAACAAATACACATAACATGCATTACAAAACAAACAACTATCTCCTTCAATGCCTCGCAACAAGCAGGGAAAGGAGCTTTCACTGGAAAAAAGTCCAAACTCCCGAATTAGAATTTCCACCTTGGTTTCTCTCCGTCACATACTGTCTCTCTGTTTATATCTCTACTTTTATTATTTTGTTCTCTCTCTTCATCTTCCCTCCATATCTTCTTCCATCTATCACCCTCCATCTATCACACTCTCCTCTCCCTCCGTCTGTCTCTCTCTCTCTCCCCTGTATATTTACCTCACCCGCTCTCCCCTCTCTCCCCTCCATATATATCCCTCTCTCTCTCTGCCTCTCCCTCCATTTATCTCTCTCCATCTCTCTCCCACATTCTCTCCCTATCTATTTCCCTCTCCCTCCATCTCACACTCTCCCTCTCCCTCATCTCTCTTCTCTCCCTCATCTCTCTTTCTCTCCTCCATCTATTTCCATCTCGCTCCTCCATTGCCCTCTCTCCCTATCTCTCCCTTTCACAACATCTTTCTTCATCTCTCTTCCTCTTCCTCCATCTATCTATTTCCTCTCTCTCTCCTCCATCTCTCTCATTCTCCCTTCATCTCTCTATCTCTCTCTACCTCCATCTCTCCTCAATCTCTCTGTCTGTCTCTCCCTCCTCCTCCATATCTCTCCTTCTCCCTCTATTTCAATCTCTCTCTCTCCTCTCCCTCCATCTCTCTCTCCCTCACTCCCTCTGTTTCTCTCTCCCTCCATCTCTCTCTCCCCTCACCTTCCGTCTCTCTCCCCTTTCCCTCTGTCTCTCTCTCCTTCTCCCTCCGTCTCTCTCTCTTTCTATCTATTTGTCTTGTCTCTCTCATTCTCCCTCCATCTCTCTCTCATTCTCCCTCCATCTCTCCCTCAATCTCTCTCTCTGTCTCTGTCTCTCTCCTTCTCCCTTCATCTCTCTCTCCTTCTCCCTCCAACTCTCTCTCCTTCTCCCTCCATTTCAATCTCTCTCTTCCTCTCCCTCCATCTCTCTCACACTCACTCCCTCCATCTCTTTCTCTCCTCCTCCCTCCATCTCCCTCTCCCTCTCCCTCCTTCTCCCTCCGTCTCTCTCTCCTTCTCCCTACATTTCAATCTCTCTCTCCCTCTGTCTATCTATCGCTCTCCCTCTGTTTATCTCTCGCTCCATCTGTCTATCTCTCTCTCTCTCCCTCCATCTCTATCCTCTCTCCCTATCTCTTTCCCCCTCCATCTTCTCCCTCCATCTCTCTCCTCCCCCTCCGTCTCTCTCCCTCTCTCTCTCCATCTCTCTCCTCTCCCTCTCCATCTCTATCCTCTCCCCTCCATCTCTCTCCTCTCTCTCCCATCTCTCTCCTCTCTCTCTCCATCTCTATCCTCTCTCTCCCATCTCTCTCCTCTCCCTCTCCATCTCTATCCTCTCTCCCTCCATCTCTCTCTCTCTTCTCCAACTCTCTCCTCTCTCTCTCCATCTCTATCCCTCTCTCTCCATCTCTCTCTCTCTCTCTCCATCTCTATCCTCTCTCTCCATCTATCTCCTCTCTCTCTCCATCTCTTGCTCCCCCCAAGGCACACAGAGGTAGTGTTTTTTCTTTTCTTCATAACTCAGGTTCTGTTTTTTTCACACGTCTCTGCTTTAACGGTTCTTACTCAGTGCTCTTTTAATACAGGCTGGTGTTTAGATCAATCTTCTCCAATCAATATTTAATATCAGAAAGAAGCGCTGGCCTTTTGGCTGCATGGCATATCGTCAAGACACACGCACGATCGTTTTCTATTCAGTCGCTCTCACAGGAGGTAATGAAGAATTGGATTGGACTGAGATCCACCGAGCCTACGTCCCAAATGGCACCCTATTCCCTATATAGTGCACTACTTTTGACCAGGGCCTTACGATCCCTTATGGGCTCTGGTTAAAACTAGTGCACTATATAGTGAATAGGGTGCCAATTTGTATACACAGCCTGAGGCCTTCAGTAAGATGGCTGCATTTCCGCCTAACCCTGGCTCCTTTCAATCCATTATCACTCAGGTCAGTGTGGGGTTCAGGGCAGAAGCTTTAGGAGAGAGGCAGGGAGGGAGGGAGGATGACTGAAGAAAAGGAGAGAGAGGTAAATAAATAATAATAATAATAATAATAAGTAAATAATAAAAACAAATTAAGGTTAAATAAGTAAATACTTTACTGCATACAATAGCTGTAGGAGAGGTATTCAGGGCAGTTAGAGGGACATTCATTAGGTTACTTGCTTTGTGTCTTGCCTGATATATTGTACATGTGCTGAAGCATTATGACTCAGCGACACAAAGGTAGGGATTAGCTGAGCTTGGCTTGTCATTGATAAGTCATTGCCTCAACGCAGCCTTATAATGCTGTGAAAGGATCCAGGAACCCAAATTATTTGGGTGGATCTCATCCTCCTTATTATACGAGCTTTGTTTTCCAGAAGGTATCAACGTTATAACCACAATGGCTGCAATGGTCTCGTAGACGGTTACAGGGGCTAAAAGTCTGCGGAAGTGTTCCGTGTGTTTGTTGGTGTCAAGCAGTGAACCAATCAGTTCTTTTAAAATCCATCTTCGGTTGTTCTGAGCTGCCCTTCATAATGTCATTGAATAACACATGAACTATGATAAAAAAAAATCAAAAAATCCATTTCCTGATTCTGGCAGCTTATTGATGTCCTGGAGTCGTGCTCCTGGAGAGCACGTTTTTGCTCCAGGGACTGAGACGTTTCTCACCATTGAAATGTTCAATACAAAGGAATTGAGAAATCTGCCCATTTCCGTCCCGCACAATTCGTTGAGCTTTACGGGCCCACGAGAAGCAGGGTAGAGTACGCCCGCTGCTCCCAGGGACCTGAGAGGACCTGAGGTCCAGACCTCCCACTGCAGGCCCCATCAAATCCACAGAAAGGGAAAGGATTCAAACTTGACGATGAAGCCTCAGCGTCGTTGGAGTCAGACACAGGCGTCACAGACACAGACACAGACACAGACACACACACAGACACACACACAGACACAGACACACAGACACAGACACAGACACAGACACAGACACACACACACACACACACACACACACACAGACACAGACACAGACACAGACACAGACACAGACACAGATACAGACACAGACACACAGACACAGACACACACACAGACACAGACACAGACACACAGACACACACAGACACAGACACAGACACAGACACAGACACAGACACAGACACACACACACAGATACAGACACACACAGACACAGGCGTTACAGACACAGACACAGACACAGACACAGACACAGACACACACACAGGCGTCACAGACACAGACACACACACAGACACAGACACAGACACAGACAGACACAGGCAGTTCCAGCAATGCAAGCAGAGGTAGGTCAGGCACCAGTGCAGTGAAACTATTCCTTATGTCAATCTGCTGCAAACCTCTCGCAGTCACTCCAGTCCGCACCTTCTTCCCATTATAGCAGTGTGTTCCACAAGTTCCTGGAGTAGTCAGCCAAAGAGAAAGAGTAGCTAGCCTGGTCTCCACGGGCCGGACACAGAAATTCTGCCAAACTGCATATATTTTGGTGGCCCCTTTTACATTCTAATGCCTTGATTTCCATCACAAATCCACAGTGAAATGATTGAATACTTTATCAAATTGACCTTCCAGTTTTGAAAAATGTTGTGTTATTATGTGTGCGACATGACTTTACAATTGAAATGAGTGAAATGGTATGGATTCCTGTCTATTGTTAGTTTGGGTATTGTGTAGACCTAGGCCTGCGTGATCAGGACGATTTTCAAAGTAAAACAACATTAAAACCTTTTTTTACATATAACCTGTCTTCTCTTCAAATTAAAGCCAGACTCACTAAGTGCAAAATAAAATAATATATTTTAGATTTTGGTTTATATCTCTCAAATAAGAGATATGACGTCTTCATTTTACTTATTTGATGCCACCTCACTGGAAATACCAGAGCTTTTTCCATTATTCCCTCTTCAGGTTTGTTTACATTTTGCAGGGTTGGAGTGTAACCAAGGCAACCTAGGCAACCTGTTGATGTAGTGCTGGATGTGTAACCAAGGCAACCTGATGATGTAGGGCTCGTGTGTAACCAAGGAGACCTGATGATGTAGGGCTGGAGTGTAGCCAAGGCAACCTGATGATGTAGGGCTCGAGTGTAACCAAGGCAACATGATGATTTAGGGCTGGAGTGTTGCTAAGATGTAATCTTGCTCACGTGCTGAGTGATGTTTACTCAGCTGTCTCTCTACCTATGTGCCGTTTGGCAGTCAAGCCTCTCTGACTATAAATAAAGATACTGGTAAAAGTACTTTTGAAATAAAACATTAAATCATTCTTTATCTTGTACACTTTGTTCTGTTCTGGAAAATAGCTCGTTTCTGCCAACCTATTCTGCATGTTCTGTAGTGTTTAGCTGTTGGCTAGACTATTATGATATTTTATTAACATCCCCATTGCAAAAGCAGCAGCGACTCTTTCTGGGGTCCAGACAAACATGAAACCTGGCATAATACAGAACATTAATAGACAAGAACAGAACTACATACATTATGTATATTATTTAAAAGGCATTCGCAGCCTTCATTTCAATACATACACATAAACTAGGTCTAGGTCCAATAGGGGAGAGGCGTTGTGCCGTGAGGTGTTGCTTTCTCTGTTTTTTGAAACCAGGTTTGCTGTTCACTTGAACAATATGAGATGGAAGGGAGTTCCATGCAATAATGGCTCTATATAATACTGTACGCGTTCCTGAATTAGTTCTGTATTTTGGGACTGTGAAAAGACCCCTGGTGGCATGTCTGGTGGGGTAAGTGTGTGTGTGTCAGATCTGTGTGTAAGTTGACTATGCAAACAATTTGGGATTTACAACACATGAATGTTTCTTATAAAAAGAAGTGATGTCGTCAGACAATCTTCAACTCTTAGCCAAGAGAGACTGGGCATGAAGAGCAAACGTGCTGCTCTGTTCCGGACCAGCTGCAGATTATCTAGGTCTTTCCTTGCAGCACACAACTGGACAATAATCAAGATAAGACAAAATTAGCTTCGTGGAGTGTGGTGTCAAAAAAGCAGAGCATCTCTTTATTCTGGACTGACCTCTCCCCAACTTTACAACTATTAATCTATATGTTTTGATCATGACAGTTTATTATCTAAGGTAAGGCCAAGTAATTTAGTCTCCTCAACTTGTTCAACAGCCACACCATTCATTACCAGATTCAGCTGAGGTCTAGAACTTAAGGAATGATTTGTACAAAATCCGATGCTCTTAGTATTAAGAGATGTTTAGGACCAGTTTATTACTGGCCAAGCATTCCAAAACCGACTGCAAGTCTATGATAAGGATTTCAGTGACTTCATTAGCTGTGGTTGTTTGTGTATACAGTGGGGCAAAACAGTATTTAGTCAGCCACCAATTGTGCAAGTTCTCCCACTTAAAAAGATGAGAGAGGCCTGTAATTTCCATCATAGGTACACTTCAACTATGACAGACAAAATGAGACAAATATATCCAGAAAATCACATTGTAGGATTTTTAATGAATTTATTTGCAATTTCACTCACATACTTTTTTTTCAACAACAGGTTATGGTCAATAATATTAAAGGCTGCACTGAAATCTAACAGTGCAGCTCCCACAATCTTCTTATTATCAATTTATTTCAACCAATCATCATGTCACGTCCTGACCTTTGTTTCTTTTTTATGGCTTTGTGTTGGTTGGTCAGGGTTGTCTATGTTCTTTTTCTATGCTATATTTTCTATGTGTTTGGCTAGTATGGTTCTCAATCAGAGGCAGGTGTCGTTCGTTGTCTCTGATTGAGAATCATACTTGATGGCAGCCTGTTCCCACCAGTATTCTGTGTGATTATTTTTCTGTTTAGTGTGTTTTGCACCTGATGGAACTGTTTAGTTTCTTCACGTTGTTATTTTGTATTTCAGTGTTCAGTAAGTAAACATCATCAACACATACTGCACGCTGCGCTTTGGTCCGATCTCTCATTCTCGTCGTCAGACGACGAAGACAACCATTACACCTCAGTCACGCTGAAAGTCTGTTTTAAATTTGTTTACAGGGAATAAACATTGTATTTGGTTAAACACAATTTTTTCCAACAGTTTGCGAAGAGCTGGCAGCAAGCTGATTGGTCTGCTGTTAGAACCAGTAAATGGCGCCTTATCACTATTGGGTAGTAGCATTACTTTGGCTTCCTCCAGGCCTGAGGACAAAGACTTTCCTCTAGGCTCAGATTCATTAATTATGTGATTAAATGAATCATGCAACAATTAACACAGTAACTAAGGAAACCACGGGAAAATGTATTTAAGGAGTTACTATCTCCCGACTTAAACGTTATAAGATATATTCATATATCTATATATATATATATATATATATATATACATTCTGTTAGAATGGGATACATCAGAGTACCACACGTTGGTGTGAGGGAAATGTTCTTCACCGCCGTCTTTGTTAGACTGGCTCCTTCAAAGGTACAGACGCGGTGGTGCTGGGTCAAGTTTACTAGACTAGAGTAATTGAACAAATGCAGACGGAATTTTCTGATATAGTCTGGATCTTCTTCACTCAAGAGTTTGAGGTTCATTTGTCAGCCGTGTAGCCACGCTTTCTGATCTGCTACTTTATTAAACCATTTTACACACCAGCAGCAACCGGGCAATGTACTGGTCTCAATGGTTGATTATCCAGAGTACAGCTAAGACCACTTTCCACATCGGGCAACTGGGCAATGTACTGTCTCAATGGTTGGTGTCAGAGTACAGCTAAGACCACTTTCCACACCAGCAGCAACCAGGCAATGTACTGGTCTCACTTGGTTACTATAATAGGGTACAGCTAAGACCACTCTTCCACATCGGCAGCAACTGCAATGTACTGGTCTCAATGGTTGATTATCCAGAGTACAGCTAAGACCACTTTCCACACCAGCAGCAACCCGGCAATGTACTGGTCTCAATGGTTGATTATACAGGGTACAGCTAAGACCACTTTCCACACCAGCAGCAACCGGGCAATGTACTGGTCTCAATGGTTGATTATCCAGGGTACAGCTAAGACCACTTTCCACACCGGCAGCAACCCGGCAATGTACTGGTCTCAATGGTTGATTATCCAGGGTACAGCTAAGACCACTTTCCACACCGGCAGCAACCCGGCAATGTACTGGTCTCAATGGTTGATTATCCAGGGTACAGCTAAGACCACTTTCCACACCGGCAGCAACCGGGCAATGTACTGGTCTCAATGGTTGATTATCCAGGGTACAGCTAAGACCACTTTCCACACCGGCAGCAACCGGGCAATGTACTGGTCTCAATGGTTGATTATCCAGGGTACAGCTAAGACCACTTTCCACACCGGCAGCAACCCGGCAATGTACTGGTCTCAATGGTTGATTATCCAGGGTACAGCTAAGACCACTTTCCACACCGGCAGCAACCGGGCAATGTACTGGTCTCAATGGTTGATTATCCAGGGTACAGCTAAGACCACTTTCCACACCGGCAGCAACCCGGCAATGTACTGGTCTCAATTGTTGATTATCCAGGGTACAGCTAAGACCACTTTCCACACTGGCAGCAACCCGGCAATGTACTGGTCTCAATGGTTGATTATCCAGGGTACAGCTAAGACCACTTTCCACACCGGCAGCAACCAGGCAATGTACTGGTCTCAATGGTTGATTATCCAGGGTACAGCTAAGACCACTTTCCACACTGGCAGCAACCGGGCAATGTACTGGTCTCAATGGTTGATTATCCAGGGTACAGCTAAGACCACTTTCCACACCGGCAGCAACCCGGCAATGTAATGGTCTCAATGGTTGATTATCCAGGGTACAGCTAAGACCACTTTCCACACCGGCAGCAACCGGGCAATGTACTGGTCTCAATGGTTGATTATCCAGGGTACAGCTAAGACCACTTTCCACACCGGCAGCAACCCGGCAATGTACTGGTCTCAATTGTTGATTATCCAGGGTACAGCTAAGACCACTTTCCACACTGGCAGCAACCCGGCAATGTACTGGTCTCAATGGTTGATTATCCAGGGTACAGCTAAGACCACTTTCCACACCGGCAGCAACCAGGCAATGTACTGGTCTCAATGGTTGATTATCCAGGGTACAGCTAAGACCATTTTACACGCCAGCAGCAACCCGGCAATGTACTGGTCTCAATGGTTGATTATCCAGGGTACAGCTAAGACCACTTTCCATACCGGTAGCAACCCGGCAATGTACTGGTCTCAATGGTTGATTATCCAGGGTACAGCTAAGACCACTTTTCACACCGGCAGCAACCGGGCAATGTACTGGTCTCAATGGTTGATTATCCAGGGTACAGCTAAGACCACTTTCCACACCGGCAGCAACCGGGCAATGTACTGGTCTCAATGGTTGATTATCCAGGGTACAGCTAAGACCACTTTCCACACCGGCAGCAACCCGGCAATGTACTGGTCTCAATTGTTGATTATCCAGGGTACAGCTAAGACCACTTTCCACACTGGCAGCAACCCGGCGATGTACTGGTCTCAATGGTTGATTATCCAGGGTACAGCTAAGACCACTTTCCACACCGGCAGCAACCAGGCAATGTACTGGTCTCAATGGTTGATTATCCAGGGTACAGCTAAGACCATTTTACACGCCAGCAGCAACCGGGCAATGTACTGGTCTCAATGGTTGATTATCCAGGGTACAGCTAAGACCACTTTCCACACCAGCAGCAACCAGGCAATGTACTGGTCTCAAAGATTGATTATCCAGGGTACAGCTAACACCATTTTACACGCCAGCAGCAACCCGGCAATGTACTTTTCTCAATGGTTGATTATCCAGGGTACAGCTAAGACCACTTTCCACACAGGCAGCAACCCGGAAATGTACTGGTCTAAATGGTTGATTACCCAGGGTACAGCTAAGACCACTTTCCACACCGGCAACAACCCGGCAATGTACTGGTCTCAATGGTTGATTATCCAGGGTACAGCTAAGACCACTTTCCACACCGGCAGCAACCGGGCAATGTACTGGTCTCAATGGTTGATTATCCAGGGTACAGCTAAGACCACTTTCCACACCGGCAGCAACCCGGCAATGTACTGGTCTCAATGGTTGATTATCCAGGGTACAGCTAAGACCACTTTCCACACTGGCAGCAACCCGGCAATGTACTGGTCTCAATTGTTGATTATCCAGGGTACAGCTAAGACCACTTTCCACACTGGCAGCAACCCGGCAATGTACTGGTCTCAATGGTTGATTATCCAGGGTACAGCTAAGACCACTTTCCACACCGGCAGCAACCAGGCAATGTACTGGTCTCAATGGTTGATTATCCAGGGTACAGCTAAGACCATTTCACACGCCAGCAGCAACCCGGCAATGTACTGGTCTCAATGGTTGATTATCCAGGGTACAGCTAAGACCACTTTCCATACCGGTAGCAACCCGGCAATGTACTGGTCTCAATGGTTGATTATCCAGGGTACAGCTAAGACCACTTTTCACACCGGCAGCAACCGGGCAATGTACTGGTCTCAATGGTTGATTATCCAGGGTACAGCTAAGACCACTTTCCACACCGGCAGCAACCGGGCAATGTACTGGTCTCAATGGTTGATTATCCAGGGTACAGCTAAGACCACTTTCCACACCGGCAGCAACCCGGCAATGTACTGGTCTCAATTGTTGATTATCCAGGGTACAGCTAAGACCACTTTCCACACTGGCAGCAACCCGGCAATGTACTGGTCTCAATGGTTGATTATCCAGGGTACAGCTAAGACCACTTTCCACACCGGCAGCAACCAGGCAATGTACTGGTCTCAATGGTTGATTATCCAGGGTACAGCTAAGACCATTTTACACGCCAGCAGCAACCGGGCAATGTACTGGTCTCAATGGTTGATTATCCAGGGTACAGCTAAGACCACTTTCCACACCGGCAGCAACTGGGCAATGTACTGGTCTCAATGGTTGATTATCCAGGGTACAGCTAACACCATTTTACACGCCAGCAGCAACCCGGCAATGTACTGGTCTCAATGGTTGATTATCCAGGGTACAGCTAAGACCACTTTCCACACCGGCAGCAACCCGGCAATGTACTCGTCTCAATGGTTGATTATCCAGGGTACAGCTAAGACCACTTTCCACACCGGCAGCAACCC
>NW_027011794.1:0-22168 GCF_036934945.1 Oncorhynchus masou masou | reverse complement strand
TGGTAATCCCCCTCAGGTACCTGTATTGTTGTTATGGTGTGGTAATCCTCCTCAGGTACCTGTATTGTTGTTATGGTGAGGTAATCCCCCTCAGGTACCTGTATTGTTGTTATGGTGAGGTAATCCTCAGGTACCTGTATTGTTGTTATGGTGTGGTAATCCTCCTCAGGTACCTGTATTGTTGTTATTGTGTGGTAATATCCCCTCAGGTACCTGTATTGTTGTTATGGTGTGGTATCCTCAGGTACCTGTATTGTTGTTATGGTGTGGTAATCCTCAGGTACCTGTATTGTTGTTATGGTGTGGTAATCCTCAGGTACCTGTATTGTTGTTATGGTGAGGTAATCCCCCTCAGGTACCTGTATTGTTGTTATGGTGTGGTAATCCCCCTCAGGTACCTGTATTGTTGTTATGGTGTGGTAATCCCCCTCAGGTACCTCAGGTACCTGTATTGTTGTTATTGTGTGGTAATTCCCCTCAGGTACCTGTATTGTTGTTATGGTGTGGTAATCCTCAGGTACCTGTATTGTTGATATGGTGTGGTAATCCTCAGGTACCTGTATTGTTATGGTGAGGTAATCCTCAGGTACCTGTATTGTTGTTATGGTGAGGTAATCCTCAGGTACCTGTATTGTTGTTATGGTGTGGTAATCCTCAGGTACCTGTATTGTTGTTATGGTGTGGTAATCCCTCAGGTACCTGTATTGTTGTTATGGTGTGGTAATCCTCAGGTACCTGTATTGTTGTTATGGTGTGGTAATCCTACTCATGTACCCGTATTGTTGTTATGGTGTGGTAATCCCCCTCAGGTACCTGTATTGTTGTTATGGTGTGGTAATCCTCCTCAGGTACCTGTATTGTTGTTATGGTGTGGTAATCCTCAGGTACCTGTATTGTTGTTATGGTGTGGTATCCTCAGGTACCTGTATTGTTGTTATGGTGAGGTAATCCTCAGGTACCTGTATTGTTGTTATGGTGAGGTAATCCCCCTCAGGTACCTGTATTTGTATTTATGGTGTGGTAATCCCTCTTAGGTACCTGTATTGTTGTTATGGTGTGGTATCCTCAGGTACCTGTATTGTTGTTATGGTGTGGTAATCCTCAGGTACCTGTATTGTTGTTATGGTGTGGTAATCCTCAGGTACCTGTATTGTTGTTATGGTGAGGTAATCCCCTCAGGTACCTGTATTGTTGTTATGGTGAGGTAATCCTCAGGTACCTGTTTTGTTGTTATGGTGTGGTAATCCTCAGGTACCTGTATTGTTGTTATGGTGAGGTAATCCCCCTCAGGTACCTGTATTGTTGTTATGGTGTGGTAATCCCCCTCAGGTACCTGTATTGTTGTTATGGTGTGGTAATCCTCAGGTACCTGTATTGTTGTTATGGTGAGGTAATCGCCCTCAGGTACCTGTATTGTTGTTATGGTGTGGTAATCCATCAGGTACCTGTATTGTTGTTATGGTGTGGTAATCCTCAGGTACCTGTATTGTTGTTATGGTGTGGTAATCCCCCTCAGGTACCTGTATTGTTGTTATGGTGTGGTAATCCCCCTCAGGTACCTGTATTGTTGTTATGGTGTGGTAATCCCCTCAGGTACCTGTATTGTTGTTATGGTGTGGTAATCCCCCTCAGGTACCTGTATTGTTGTTATGGTGTGGTAATCCTCAGGTACCTGTATTGTTGTTATGGTGTGGTATCCTCAGGTACCTGTATTGTTGTTATGGTGTGGTAATCCCCTCAGGTACCTGTATTGTTGTTATGGTGTGGTAATCCCCTCAGGTACCTGTATTGTTGTTATGGTGTGGTAATCCCCTCAGGTACCTGTATTGTTGTTATGGTGTGGTAATCCTCAGGTACCTGTATTGTTGTTATGGTGAGGTAATCCCCTCAGGTACCTGTATTGTTGTTATGGTGTGGTAATCCTCAGGTACCTGTATTGTTGTTATGGTGTGGTAATTCCTCAGGTACCTGTTTTGTTGTTATGGTGTGGTAATCCTCAGGTACCTGTATTGTTGTTATGGTGTGGTAATCCTCAGGTACCTGTATTGTTGTTATGGTGTGGTAATCCTCAGGTACCTGTATTGTTGTTATTGTGTGGTAATTCCCCTCAGGTACCTGTATTGTTGTTATGGTGTGGTAATTCCCTCAGGTACCTGTTTTGTTGTTATGGTGTGGTAATCCTCAGGTACCTGTATTGTTGTTATGGTGTGGTAATCCTCAGGTACCTGTATTGTTGTTATGGTGTGGTAATCCTCAGGTACCTGTATTGTTGTTATTGTGTGGTAATTCCCCTCAGGTACCTGTATTGTTGTTATGGTGTGGTAATCCTCAGGTACCTGTATTGTTGTTATGGTGTGGTAATCCTCAGGTACCTGTATTGTTGTTATGGTGAGGTAATCCTCAGGTACCTGTATTGTTGTTATGGTGTGGTAATCCTCAGGTACCTGTATTGTTGTTATGGTGAGGTAATCCTCAGGTACCTGTATTGTTGTTATGTTGTGGTAATCCTCAGGTACCTGTATTGTTGTTATGGTGAGGTAATCCCCTCAGGTACCTGTATTGTTGTTATGGTGAGGTAATCCTCAGGTACCTGTATTGTTGTTATGGTGAGGTAATCCTCCTTAGGTACCTGTATGGGTTTGAGGAGTACTGCACCTCCTGCGCCATCACTTTCCGCATGGACCTTCCACTGAAGCAGCCCAAGGCAGAGGGGGGCAAGGCTGAGGGGGAGACGGGGGAGGCAGGGGGAGACAGTTCTGTCCCCCCTGTAGCCTCTTCAAGCTCAGCAGAGGAGCAGAAACGGAAAGCCTGCTACTCTGAGAGAGAGAACCTGTGCTGCTCAGAGACCAGCAGCACTCAGCCCATCGTCTGCAAGGTACTGGACTCTCTTCCTCTCTCTCTCTCTCCCTCTCTCTCTCTCTCTCTCTCTCTCTCTCTCTCTCTCTCTCTCTCTCTCTCTCTCTCGCTGTCAGTATAAGCACCCAGCCCAGTTCCCAACAACATCAGGATCCTCTTTAGCGTCAGGATCATCTTTAGCGTCAGGATCATCTTTAACATCTTTAGCGTCAGGATCATCTTTAGCCTCTTTAGCATCAGGATCATCTTTAGCATCTTTAGCATCAGGATCATCTTTAGCGTCAGGATCATCTTTAGCCTCTTTAGCATCAGGATCGTCTTTGGCATCAGGATCATCTTTAACATCAGGATCATCTTTAACATCTTTAGCGTCAGGATCATCTTTGGCATCAGGATCATCTTTAGCCTCTTTAGCGTCAGGATCATCTTTAGCCTCTTTAGCATCAGGATCATCTTTAGCATCAGGATCATCTTTAGCCTCTTTAGTGTCAGGATCATCTTTAGCATCAGGATCATCTTTAACATCTTTGGCATCAGGATCATCTTTAGCCTCTTTAGCGTCAGGATCATCTTTAGCCTCTTTAGCATCAGGATCATCTTTAGCATCAGGATCATCTTTAGCCTCTTTAGTGTCAGGATCATCTTTAGCATCAGGATCATCTTTAACATCTTTAGCGTCAGGATCATCTTTAGCATCAGGATCATCTTTGGCATCAGGATCATCTTTAGCATCAGGATCATCTTTAGCCTCTTTAGCATCAGGATCATCTTTAACATCTTTAGCGTCAGGATCATCTTTAGCATCAGGATCATCTTTAACATCAAGATCATCTTTTGCGTCAGGATCATCTTTAACATCAAGATCATCTTTGGCTTCAGGATCATCTTTGGCTTCAGGATCATCTTTGGCTTCAGGATCATCTTTGGCTTCAGGATCATCTTTGGCGTCAGGATAATCTTTGGCGTCAGGATAATCTTTGGCGTCAGGATAATCTTTGGCGTCAGGATAATTTTTGGCGTCAGGATAATCTTTGGCGTCAGGATAATCTTTGGCTTCTTTGGCTTCAGGATCATCTTTAGCTTCAGGATCATCTTGGGCGTCAGGATAATCTTTAGCATCAGGATCATCTTTGGCGTCAGGATAATCTTTAGCATCTTTGGCTTCAGGATCATCTTTGGCATCAGTATCATCTTTAGCTTCAGGATCATCTTTGGCGCCAGGATAATCTTTGGCGCCAGGATAATCTTTAGCGCCAGGATAATCTTTGGCTTCTTTGGCATCAGGATCATATTTAGCTTCAGGATCATCTTTGGCGTCAGGATAATCTTTGGCGTCAGGATAATCTTTGGCGTCAGGATAATCTTTGGCGTCAGGATAATCTTTGGCGTCAGGATAATCTTTGGCATCAGGATCATCTTTAGCTTCAGGATCATCTTTGGCGTCAGGATAATCTTTAGCATCAGGATCATCTTTGGCGTCAGGATAATCTTTAGCATCAGGATCATCTTTGGCGTCAGGATCATCTTTAGCCTCTTTGGCATCAGTATCATCTTTAGCTTCAGGATCATCTTTGTCGTCAGGATAATCTTTGGCGTCAGGATAATCTTTGGCGTCAGGATAATCTTTGGCGTCAGGATAATCTTTGGCGTCAGGATAATCTTTGGCTTCTTTGGCATCAGGATCATCTTTAGCTTCAGGATCATCTTTGGCGTCAGGATAATCTTTGGCGTCAGGATAATCTTTGGCGTCAGGATAATCTTTGGCTTCTTTGGCATCAGGATCATCTTTAGCTTCAGGATCATCTTTGGCGTCAGGATAATCTTTAGCATCAGGATCATCTTTGGCGTCAGGATCATCTTTAGCCTCTTTGGCATCAGTATCATCTTTAGCTTCAGGATCATCTTTGTCGTCAGGATAATCTTTGGCGTCAGGATAATCTTTGGCGTCAGGATAATCTTTGGCGTCAGGATAATCTTTGGCGTCAGGATAATCTTTGGCTTCTTTGGCATCAGGATCATCTTTAGCTTCAGGATCATCTTTGGCGTCAGGATAATCTTTGGCGTCAGGATAATCTTTGGCGTCAGGATAATCTTTGGCTTCTTTGGCATCAGGATCATCTTTAGCTTCAGGATCATCTTTGGCGTCAGGATAATCTTTAGGCGTCAGGATAATCTTTGGCGTCAGGATAATCTTTGGCTTCTTTGGCATCAGGATCATCTTTAGCTTCAGGATCATCTTTGGCGTCAGGATAATCTTAGCATCAGGATCATCTTTGAAATTCAGGATCATCTTTAGCCTCTTTGGCATCATCATCTTTAGCTTCAGGATCATCTTTGGCGCCAGGATCATCTTTGGCGTCCAGGATCACTTTAGAATCTTGTGGCATCAAGATCATGTTTGGCGTGGAGGTAGTATAATGATTGATTAACAGGGTATGAAGTAAGGACATCATATCCCTCCCCACAGGAGGAGACTGAACTCACCCGGAACAAACCAGAGCTGGAACCTCTGAAGGCTGAGCAGCAGAAGGCTGGAGAGAAGGTGGTGATGATGATGATGAGGAAGGAAACGACCATCACAAGCACGGCTCTGATAATGAAGACGGCCCTTCATTTGCTCGCCTCAGAGAGGAGGGAGTGAAGCTGGAGCCCTACGATGAGGAGCAGGAGGCTGGGAAGGAGGAGGACATTTCTGGCTCTGGGTAGGTGGTTCTCTCCCCTGGGGCTGGGGTAGTAGACTGTGCTGTTGGGGGGGGGGTGGGTTGCACAATTACAGAAACTTTCCTGAAATCACCAGGAACTCCTGCTTGGATGAAGGAAATCTTCAGACCAGGATTTCTGGAAAAGCTTATTTAGGGAAGTTTCTGGAATTTTGCAATCCTAGTGGTGATATCCTTAGGATGTGTCTGTATTTGTGGAAGTCTTCAGCCGATCGGGTATGACGCCCACGACGTTCTGATGGTGCCCACGACGTTCTGATGGTGCCCACAACGTTCTGATGGAATAGTAGACCCGATATCTTTCAGTCGTGTATTCATTAACGAAACTTCCAATTATTGTAGAACATTAATCAGTAGCAGAAGACAGGTCCTTGAAAGAGCAGAGAACATGTGGTGCACACAAAGAATATGCCAGTACTCTATGTACTGTATCTATGCAAAAATAGCATTTTCCATTTGAAATATGTATTTTTCACTCTTGATACTTATGTTTGCATTAAACGTAATGCCATAATACTATAGGCATTCCCTGTCAGCTAAAGAGTTGCGCTGTGAGTCTGCTAGCTAGCTTCATTAGGTAGTTGACCCTCTTTAACCACTGTTAACCTGCTGTAGACCGGCAGCTTCCCTCCTGGACCCTGGCTGGGCTCTGCTTTACTGCCCTCTCTATTGTTCTGGCCTCTATTGTTCTGGCTGGGCTCTGAGCTCTACTGCCCCTCTTGTTCCCTCTATTGTTCTGGCTGAGCTCTACTACCCCCTCCACTCGATTGTTCTGGCTGAGCTCTACTGCCACTCTATTGTTCTGGCTGAGCCTCACTCTCTACTACCCCTCCACTCTCTATTGTTCTGGCTGAGCTCTACTGCCCCTCTATTGTTCTGGCTGGGCTCGACTGCACCTATATTGTTCTGGCTGGGCTCACTGCCCCCTATTGTTCTGGATGAGTTCTACTGCCCCCTATTGTTCTGGATGAGTTCTACTGCCCCTCTATTGTTCTGGCTGAGCTCTAATGCCCCTTATTGTTCTAGCTGAGCTCTACTGCCCTCTATTGTTCTGGCTGAGCTCTACTGCCCCTCTATTGTTCTAGCTGAGTTCTACTGCCCCTCTATTGTTCTAGCTGAGCTCTACTGCCCCTCTATTGTTCTGGCTGAGCTCTACTGCCCCTCTATTGTTCTGGCTGAGCTCTACTCTACTACCCCTCTGCTCTCTATTGTTCTGGCTGAGCTCTACTCTACTACCCCTCTGCTCTCTATTGTTCTGGCTGAGCTCTACTGCCCCTCTATTGTTCTGGCTGAGCTCTACTCTACTACCTCTCTCCTCTCTATTGTTCTGGCTGAGCTCTACTCTACTGCCCCTCTACTCTCTATTGTTCTGGCTGAGCTCTGCTCTACTACCCCTCTATTTTTCTGGTTTATCTCTACTATATTACCTCTCCACCCTCTATTGTTCTGGCTCAGTTTCATCACTGCCCCTCTACCCTCTATTGTTCGAGCTGAGCTCTACACTACTGTCCCTCTATTGTTCTGGCTGAGCCTCTCTACTACCTCTTTACCCTCTATTGTTTGAGCTGAGCACTACTACCCCTCTATTGTTCTGGCTGAGCTCTACTCTACTACCCCTCTACCTCATATTGTTCTGGCTGAGCTCTACTCTCATGCCCCTCTATTGTTCTGGCTGAGCTCTACTCTACTGCCCCTCTACTCTCTATTGTTCTGGCTGAACTCTACTCTACTGCCCCTCTACCTCATATTGTTCTGGCTGAGCTCTACTGCCCCTATATTGTTCTGGCTGAGTTCTACTGCCCCTCTATTGTTCTGGCTGAGTTCTCCTGCCCCTCGATTGTTCTAGCTGAGCTCTACTGCCCCTCTATTGTTCTGGCTGGGCTCTACTGCCCTTATATTGTTCTGGCTGGGCTCTACTGCCTCGATATTGTTCTGGATGAGTTCTACTGCCCCTCGATTGTTCTAGCTGAGCTCTACTGCCCCTCTATTGTTCTGGATGAGTTCTACTGCCCCTCGATTGTTCTAGCTGAGCTCTTCTGCCCCTCTATTGTTCTGGATGAGCTCTCATGCCCCTCTATTGTTCTGGCTGAGCTCTACTCTACTACCCCTCTACCCTCTATTGTTCTGGATGAGCTCTACTGCCCCTCTATTGTTGTGGCTGAGCTCTACTCTACTTCCTCTCTACCCTCTATTGTTGTGGCTGAGCTCTACTCTACTACCCCTCTACTCTCTATTGTTCTGGCTGAACTCTGCTCTACTACCCCTCTATTGTTCTGGTTGATCTCTACTATATTACCCCTCCACCCTCTATTGTTCTGGCTGAGCTCTACTCTACTCCCCCTCTACCCTCTATTATTCTGGCTGAGTTCTACTGCCCCTCTATTGTTCTGGCTGAGCTCTGCTCTACTATCCCTCTACCCTCTATTGTTGTGGCTGAGCTCTACTCTACTACCCCTCTGCTCTCTATTGTTCTGGCTGAGCTCTACTCTACTCCCCCTCTACCCTCTATTATTCTGGCTGAGCTCTACTGCCCCTCTATTGTTCTGGCTGAGCTCTGCTCTACTACCCCTCTACCCTCTATTGTTCTGGCTGAGCTCTACTGCCCCTCTATTGTTCTAGCTGATCTCTGCTCTACTACCCCTCTACCCTCTGTGCAGTTTCTGTGCCCCTCTTCATGTCTCAGCCAGTGCCCACAGCAGGGACGGCTCTAAGTACTCAAATTTTGACGACCTCTACTCAATTTAAAGTGCATGCTGTGGTCCATCTCTGTCTCTCCATCTCTCTGGTTTTCCAGCTCTCAGTTCATTAGGACTGTTTAGGCAGAGACACGTGGCTGTGGTTGCCCAGTCAGCTAGTCAACTGCAGAGCTCTGGCTTTCATTCTGACCCTTGTTGTATTCGAGACCATTTTCTACATGAACAAAACCATCAGGACACTATACTCTTGCTGTGTCTAGTCCTGCATCTGAGCAGTTATTTGTAAAGGAAGAGAATGACAATATCTATCAAGAGAATGACATTTGTTTTGTTTTGACTGGATTCTTTAAGAAAAACAAGATTTCAGTGTTCGAGGTATGGTTCGATGTTTGTCGCCCATGAGACACCATATGAACAAAGCCATTATCACTTCCTGAAAATTGTCAGAATGAATTTAAGATGACTCAAGAAATCTGTAATTAATTTTGATGGGTTTTTTTGCAGAGGAGGTTTTACTCGCTATTTTACATCTCGCTACGATGTTTGGTACAGTTTGTCCCAAGTTGATGTCTGACATGCTGTCTAATGCCATTGACATCCTTGGGCCCAAACAGTGAATAATAATCAAATAAATCAACGGTTAAGCGTTCTCACTGTGAACTTAAATGACTAAAACCCAGATATAAAGTACGTGGAAACTAATAATGGACCTATATCTTTTTATAATATAAACTTTAAGAGCGAAACAGTCACCAAAATAGAAGATAGACAATAAAACATTTCAATAACAATGATTTTAGCAGTTTTGATTTTGTTATTTTGTTTGAACAAAAGAACACAGTAGAGTAGCAGTAGAGTAGCTGTGGTAAAGTAGAGTAGAAATTGGCACTCTACACCGGCATCTTGTAGCTGGCACTCTACACCGGTGTCTTGTAGCCGGTACTCTACACCGGTGTCTTGTAGCGGTACTCTACACCGGTGTCTTGTAGCCGGTACTCTACACCGGTGTCTTGTAGCCGGTACTCTACACCGGTGTCTTGTAGCCGGTACTCTACACCGGTGTCTTGTAGCCGGTACTCTACACCGGCGTCTTGTAGCCGGTACTCTACACCGGCGTCTTGTAGCCGGTACTCTACACCGGTGTCTTGTAGCCGGTACTCTACACCGGTGTCTTGTAGCCGGTACTCTACACCGGTGTCTTGTAGCCGGCGCTCTACACCGGTGTCTTGTAGCTGGCACTCTACACCGGTGTCTTGTAGCCGGTACTCTACACCGGTGTCTTGTAGCCGGTACTCTACACCGGTGTCTTGTAGCCGGTACTCTACACTGGTGTCTTGTAGCTGGCGCTCTACACCGGTGTCTTGTAGCCGGTGCTCTACACCGGTGTCTTGTAGCTGGCGCTCTACACCGGTGTCTTGTAGCCGGTACTCTACACCGGTGTCTTGTAGCCGGTACTCTACACCGGTGTCTTGTAGCTGGCGCTCTACACCGGTGTCTTGCTGTGGTAAAATGGGATGGCAGGAAATGTCATTAAAAACTGTTTTCTTGTAACTCCATGAAGAATATTGTAGAATCACAGGAAATTAGCTTTGAAACTGCCAAATGTGTAGAATTGGAAGATCTTAGCTTTAAAAAGGTATCTCAACTCCATGGAGAATATTGAAATTAGCTTTGAAACTGCCAAATGTGTAGAATTGGAAGATCTTAGCTTTAAAAATGTATCTCAACTCCATGGAGAATATTGAAATTAGCTTTGAAACTGCCAAATGTGTAGAATTGGAAGATCTTAGCTTTAAAAATGTATCTCAACTCCATGCCAATTTGTAAGTCGCTCTGGATAAGAGCGTCTGCTAAATGACTTAAATGTAAATGTAATGGCAGAATATTGTAGAATCACAGGAAATTAGCTTTGAAACTACCAAATGTGTAGAATTGGAAGATCTTAGCTTTAAAAAGGTATCTCAACTCCATGGAGAATATTGAAATTAGCTTTGAAACTGCCAAATGTGTAGAATTGGAAGATCTTAGCTTTAAAAATGTATCTCAACTCCATGGAGAATATTGTAGAATCACAGGAAATTAGCTTAAAAATGCTCACACCTCTGCCACGCCCTCTGCCACCTAAGCCTAATTTTGATCTGGAATAAAATATGTTATGTATCATGTGTTAGTGATCATTGTCGAAATCAAATCAGTTTTGGACAATACTGACTTCAAATCAGTTTTGGACAATACTGACTTCAAATCAGTTTTGGACAATACTG
Organism: Oncorhynchus masou masou; assembly: GCF_036934945.1. NCBI lineage: Eukaryota > Metazoa > Chordata > Actinopteri > Salmoniformes > Salmonidae > Oncorhynchus > Oncorhynchus masou. The sequence continues at coordinate 11,632 of NW_027011794.1, read as the reverse complement.
ACTTCAAATCAGTTTAGGACAATTACTTACTTCAAATCAGTTTAGGACAATACTGACTTCAAATCAGTTTTGGACAATAGTGACTTCAAATCAGTTTTGGACAATAGTGACTTCAAATCAGTTTTGGACAATACTGACTTCAAATCAGTTTTGGACAATAGTGACTTCAAATCAGTTTTGGACAATAGTGACTTCAAATCAGTTTTGGACAATACTGACTTCAAATCAGTTTTGGACAATACTGACTTCAAATCAGTTTTGGACAATACTGACTTCAAATCAGTTTTGGACAATACTGGAATAAATGTTTCTATGTCACATATGACATTTTCTTTGAGAGAAGTTGGTTCTCCAGTTGAATTCTGTTTTAAATGAGACTGAAGCATGAATGAGTCACCAGGGTGTGTGGAGTCCATATCTGATCCTACTTGAACGAGACATCCAGGGTAGAGCTGGGTCGATAAACCAAACAATGATCCACACCGACCCAACAATTGGGGACGTTTTACTGATATTGATAATGGCGATAAGTAGCTTTTACCAGAGTAATGTGACATTTTAAGTCTGCTAATATGAGCTATTCAGAGTAGCAACATTCATAGTAGTAGTTCTAAGGGTAATATAATAAAAATTGCCAGTGCACATTTATCGTTCAAATTGTCGTTATCGTGTTATGAATTACTGTCCATAACAGCACTCTACACTGGTGTCTTGTAGCCGGTACTCTACACTGGTGTCTTGTAGCCGGTACTCTACACCGGTGTCTTGTAGCCGGTGCTCTACACCGGTGTCTTGTAGCCGGTGCTCTACACCGGTGTCTTGTAGCCGGTACTCTACACTGGTGTCTTGTAGCTGGCACTCTACACCGGTGTCTTGTAGCCGGTACTCTACACTGGTGTCTTGTAGCCGGCACTCTACACCGGTGTCTTGTAGCCGGTACTCTACACTGGTGTCTTGTAGCCGGTACTCTACACTGGTGTCTTGTAGCCGGCGCTCTACACCGGTGTCTTGTTATCGTGTCAATTTCTCTGCTACTTGTCAAAACGCATTAAGGAAGTAGAGGGCAGTTTGTCGATGACCCATTTAGGCAGTCATCTTTATTATCCATAGAGTGGGAAGTAGGATTTCCTTTTGTGCCAAAACTGACACGTTTGTTCTGGTGACTGAAATGTACTGAGGTTGATTGTGAAGGGACAGACCCACCTGTCAGTACTGTAGGCATAGTTGTGTTGCTGTAGGTTCACTGTCGACAGAGGAGAAGAGCGAAGGCAGCATTTAACAAGGCTCAGTGAGTGTCCTGTTTGGAACAGAGCAGACCATCTGAGCTTGGACACCCTGTTGGCTCTCAGTCGATTTGAAAGGACATGGCTTCGGACTTTACTGCTGTACTTCATATGAGAAGACTGCGTTTTCATGTGTGGCAGCAGTAGTCAATTGTTTCTGTGGAACAAACAGCTGACTGAAGACGGCCCGGGCATTCGTGCTGTTGAGTCCGTTTCTGCAGTAACATGGAAACTTTGTTGTAGCAAGCGAGTCTTCGGTTGCCCTGGCAACAAGCCCCTCCCTGCAGCAGCAGCGCACATGAAAATAGAATGAATTGTATGGGAACCGCTTACCTCCCGCAATATGACTGGTAAACTCGCAATGGCTGCCTGGTATTGTGATGCAATGATTTCCATGGTAACGTAGAATGTTGATAACATGATGTTAACTGATGTAGCTCATACTTTTGTATTTTTTTAAATGTCAGTTGAGTTGAATCAATAAATCAGAGCACATATTGAATGGTGTGATATTTTAACAGTTATAGCTATAACCGCAGTCATTTGTCTGACCAATAACCATCATCCAAAACTCCATGACAGTCACAGCCCTAGTTGTTGGCGTTGACCTGGATTTGGACATGTTGACTGTACTTCCTGTCTCACGTTACTACTGCGTCTGCACGCTGCAACAGCCTCGAACTGCTGTGCCGCTAAGCTGTGCTTTGCTGTGCCAACCTGCATAATCTTTCTCAGTGTCCTGAAACCCTTCCCACCACCCCTCCCCTCTCTGCAGCTCTGACTGTGTACTATAGCACCCCTTGTGGCTGTTATACCTACTACAACTCAACCGAAACCTCAAGTCAATGAGTGCGAATGAGTTGTGATGGGTATGTGGTGTCTGGATGATGAAGGTTAGCTGTAATGATAAGTCGGTAGAGGACCAGACCGAGGCTTGATGATGTATGGTTTTTATAAAGGAAGTTGTAGCATAGTGGTATTTATGTATTATAACGCTGATACTGTCCCAATTATGAATATTTATCTAAACAGGAAGAAGAGAGGGTTAGGAAGCAGGCTGATGAGCACTGGAGACAAGACCTGAGGGTTGGGTAGGCTAGGGGTTATTTATTAGTAGTGGCTTGGAGGCTAGGGGGGTTATTTAGTAGTATTGGCTTGGAGGCTAGGGGGGTTATTTAGTAGTATTGGCTTGGAGGCAAGGGGGTTATTTAGTAGTAGTGGCTTGGAGGCTATGGGGGTTATTTTGTAGTAGTGGTTTGGAGGCTGGGGGTTATTTAGTAGTATTGGCTTGGAGGCAAGGGGGTTATTTAGTAGTAGTGGCTTGGAGGCTATGGGGGTTATTTTGTAGTAGTGATTTGGAGGCTGGGGGTTCTTTAGTAGTAGTGGCTTGGAGGCTAGGGGGGTTATTTAGTAGTAGTGGCTTGGAGGCTAGGGGGTTATTTAGTAGTAGTGGCTTGGAGGCTAGGGGGGTCATTTAGTATTCGTGGCTTGGAGGCTGTGGGGTTATTTTAGTAGTAATGGCTTGAAGGCTAGGAGGGTTTTTTAGTAGTAGTGGTTTGGAGGCTGGGGGTTATTTAGTAGTAGTGGCTTGGAGGCTAGGGGGGTCATTTAGTAGTAGTGGCTTGGAGGCTAGGGGGGTCATTTAGTAGTAGTGGCTTGGAGGCTATGGGGGTAATTTAGTAGGAGTGGCTTGGAGGCAAGGGGGTTATTTAGTAGTAGTGGCTTGGAGGCTATGGGGGTTATTTTGTAGTAGTGGTTTGGAGGCTGGGGGTTATTTAGTAGTAGTGGTTTGGAGGCAAGGGGGTTATTTAGTAGTAGTGGCTTGGAGGCTATGGGGGTTATTTTGTAGTAGTGGTTTGGAGGCTGGGGGTTATTTAGTAGTATTGGCTTGGAGGCAAGGGGGTTATTTAGTAGTAGTGGCTTGGAGGCTATGGGGGTTATTTTGTAGTAGTGGTTTGGAGGCTGGGGGTTATTTAGTAGTTGTGGCTTGGAGGCTATGGGGGTAATTTAGTAGGAGTGGCTTGGAGGCTATGGGGGTAATTTAGTAGGAGTGGCTCGGAGGCAAGGGTTGTCATTTAGTAGTAGTGGCTTGGAGGCTATGGGGGTAATTTAGTAGGAGAGGCTTGGAGGCAAGGGGGTTATTTAGTAGTAGTGGCTTGGAGGCTATGGGGGTTATTTTGTAGTAGTGGTTTGGAGGCTGGGGGTTATTTAGTAGTAGTGGCTTGGAGGCTATGGGGGTTATTTTGTAGTAGTGATTTGGAGGCTGGGGGTTATTTAGTAGTATTGGCTTGGAGGCAAGGGGGTTATTTAGTAGTAGTGGCTTGGAGGCTATGGGGGTTATTTAGTAGTATTGGCTTGGAGGCAAGGGGGTTATTTAGTAGTAGTGGCTTGGAGGCTGTGGGGTTATTTTAGTAGTAGTGGCTTGAAGGCTAGGAGGGTTTTTAGTAGTAGTGGCTTGGAGAGGTTATTTATAAGTAGTGGCTTGGGGGCTGGGGGTTATTTAGTAGTAGTGGCTTGAAGGATTGGGGGTTCTTTAGTAGTAGTGGCTTGGGGGTATTTAGTAGTAGTGGCTTGGAGGCTAGGGGGTATTTAGTAGTAGTGGCTTGGAGGTTGAGGAGGCTAGGGGGGTTATTTAGTAGTAGTGGCTTGGAGGCTAGGGGGTTATTTTAGTTAGTCGTGGCTTTGAGGCTAGGGGGTTATTTTGTAGTAGTGGCTTGGAGGCTATGGGGGTTATTTGGTAGTAGTGGCTTGGAGGCTAGTGGGGTTATTTAGTAGGAGTGGCTTGGAGGCTGGGGGGTTATTTAGTAGTTGTGGCATGGAGGTTGAGGAGGCTAAGGGGGTTATTTAGTAGTAGTGGCTTGGAGGTTATGGGGGTTATTTAGTAGTAGTGGCTTGGAGGCTAGGGGGGTATTTAGTATTAGTGGCTAGGGGGTATTTAGTAGTGGTGGCTTATTTAGTAGTGGTGGCTTGGAGGCAAGGGGGTTATTTAGTAGTAGTGGCTTGGAGGCTATGAGGGTTATTTTGTAGTAGTGGCTTGGAGGCTGTGGGGGTTATTTAGTAGTAGTGGCTAGGGGTGTTATTTAGTATTAGTGACTTGGAGGCTAGGGGGGTTATTTAGTTGTTGTGGCTTGGAGGTTAGGGGTTATTTAGTAGTAGTGGCTTGGATGCTATGGGGGTTATTTAGTAGTTATGGCTTGAAGGATTGGGGGTTATTTAGTAGTATTTGTTTAGAGGCTAGGGGGTTATTTAGTAGTAGTGGCTTGGAGGCTAGGAGGGTTATTTAGTAGTAGTGGCTTGGAGGCTAGGGGGTTATTTAGTAGTAGTGGCTTGGAGGCTGGGGGTTATTTAGTAGTTATGGCTTGAAGGATTGGGGGTTATTTAGTAGTAATTGTTTGGAGGCTCGGGGGGTTATTTAGTAGTAGTGGCTTGGAGGCTAGGAGGGTTATTTAGTAGTAGTGGCTTGAAGGATTGGGGGTTATTTAGTAGTAATTGTTTGGAGGCTCGGGGGGTTATTTAGTAGTAGTGGCTTGGAGGCTAGGGGGTTATTTAGTAGTTATGGCTTGAAGGATTAGGGGGTTATTTAGTAGTAATTGTTTGGAGGCTCGGAGGGGTTATTTAGTAGTAGTGGCTTGGAGGCTAGGAGGGTTATTTAGTAGTAGTGGCTTGGAGGCTAGGGGGTTATTTAGTAGTAGTGGCTTGGAGGCTGGGGGTTATTTAGTAGTCGTGGCTTGGAGGCAATGGGGGTTATTTAGTTGTAGTGGCTTGGAGGCTAGGGGGGTTATTTAGAAGTAGTGGCTTGGGGGCTGGGGGTTATTTAGTGGTCGTGGCATGGAGGCTAGGGGGTTATTTAGTAGTTGTGGCTTGTAGGCTAGGGGGGTTATTTAGTAGTAGTGGCTTAGAGGCTGGGGGGTTATTTAGTAGTAGTCGTTTAGAGGCTAGGGTGGGGTTATTTAGTAGTAGTTGCTTGGAGGCTAGGGGGTCATTTAGTAGTAGTGGCTTGGAGGCTGGGGGGTTATTTAGTAGTAGTCGTTTAGAGGCTAGGGGTGGGTTATTTAGTAGTAGTTGCTTGGAGGCTATGGGGGTTATTTAGTAGTAGTGGCTTGGAGGCTGGGGGGTTATTTAGTAGTAGTGGCTTGGAGGCTAGGGGTGTTATTCAGTAGTAGTGGCTTGGAGACTAGGGGGGTTATTTAGTAGTAGTGGTTTAGAGGATCGGTTGGGTTATTTAGTAGTAGTGGCTTTAGGCTAGGAGGGTTACTTAGTAGTAGTGGCTTGGAGGCTAGGGGGTTATTTAGTGGCAGTGGCTTGGAGGCTGGGGGTTATTTAGTGGTAGTGGCTTGGAGGCTGGGGGGGTTATTTAGTAGTAGTGGCTAGGATTGTTATTTAGTAGTAGTTGCTTGGAGGCTAGGGGGTTATTTAGTAGTAGTGGCTTGGAGACTGGGGGGTTATTTAGTAGTAGTGGCTTGGAGGCTAGGGGGTTATTTAGTAGTTGTGGCTTGGAGGCTAGGGGGGTTATTTAGTAGTAGTGGCTTGGAGGCTTGGAAGCTTTATTTCGTAGTAGTGGCTTGGCGGCTGGGGGGGTTATTTAGTAGTAGTGGCTTGGCGGCTGGGGGGTTATTTAGTAGTAGTGGCTTGGAGGCTTGGGGGTTATTTAGTAGTATGTGCTTGTAGGCTTTGGGGGTTATTTAGTAGTAGTGGCTTGGCGGCTGGGGCGTTATTTAGTAGTTATGGCTTGAAGGATTGGGGTGTTATTTAGTAGTATTGGTTTATAGGCTAGGGGGGTTTATTAGTAGTTTCTTGGAGGCTAGGAGGGTTATTTAGTAGTAGTGGCTTGGAGGCAAGGGGGTTATTTAGTAGTAGTCGTTTAGAGGCTAGGGGGGTTATTTAGTGGTAGTGGCTTGGGGGGTTATTTAGTAGTAGTGGCTTGGAGGCTAGGGGGGTTATTTAGTAGTAGTGGCTTGGAGGCAAGGGGATTATTTAGTAGTAGTGGCTTGGAGGCTGGGGGGTTATTTAGTGGTAGTGGCTTGGGGGGTTATTTAGTAGTTGTGGCTTGGGGGCTGTGGGTTATTTAGTAGTAGTGGTTTAGAGGCAATGGGGGTTATTTAGTTGTAGTGGCTTGGAGGCTAGGAGGGTTATTTAGTAGTAGTTGCTTAGAGGCGAGGGGGTTATTTAGTAGTATTGGCTTGTAGACTGGGGGGTTATTTAGTCGTCGTGGCATGGAGGCTAGGGGGGTTATTTAGTAGTTGTGGCTTGTAGGCTAGGGGGTTATTTAGTAGTAGTGGCTTGGAGGCTAGGGGTTATTTATGTAGTAGTGGCTTGGCGGCTAGGGGGTTATTTAGTAGTAGTGGCTTAGAGGCTTGGGAGGTTATTTAGAAGTAGTGACGTGGGAGCTGGGGGTTATTTAGTAGTAGTGGCTTGGATGCTAGGGGGTTATTTAGTAGTTATGGCTTGAAGGATTGGGGTGTTATTTAGTAGTATTGGTTTAGAGGCTAGGGGGTTATTTATTAGTAGTGGCTTGGAGGCTAGGAGGGTTATTTAGTAGTAGTGGCTTGGAGGCAAGGGGGTTATTTAGTAGTAGTCGTTTAGAGGCTAGGGGGGTTATTTAGTGGTAGTGGCTTGGGGGGTTATTTAGTAGTAGTGGCTTGGAGGCTAGGGGGTTATTTAGTAGTAGTGGCTTGGAGGCAAGGGGATTATTTAGTAGTAGTGGCTTGGAGGCTGGGGGGTTATTTAGTGGTAGTGGCTTGGGAGGTTATTTAGTAGTTGTGGCTTGGGGGCTGTGGGTTATTTAGTAGTAGTGGTTTAGAGGCAAGGGGTGTTATTTAGTTAGTAGTGGCTTGGAGGCTAGGAGGGTTATTTAGTAGTAGTTGCTTAGAGGCTAGGGGGTTATTTAGTAGTATTGGCTTGGAGACTAGGGGGTTATTTAGTGGTAGTGGCATGGAGGCTAGGGGGTTATTTAGTAGTATGTGGCTTGGAGGCTAGGGGGTTATTTAGTAGTAGTGGCTTGGAGGCTAGGGGGTTATTTAGTAGTAGTGGCTTGGAGGCTAGGGGGTTATTTAGTAGTAGTGTGCTTGGAGGCTAGGGGGTTATTTAGTAGTAGTCGCTTGGAGGCTAGGGGGTTATTTAGTAGTAGTGGCTTGGAGGCTAGGGGGTTATTTAGTAGTAGTGGCTTGGAGGCTGGGGGGTTATTTAGTAGTAGTGGCTTGGAGGCTAGGGGTGTTAATTAGTAGTTGTGGCTTGGAGGTTGAAGAGGTGAGGGAGTTATTTAGTAGTAGTGGCTTGGAAGCTAGGGGGTTATTTAGTAGTAGTGGCTTGGAGGCTTGGGAGGTTATTTAGAAGTAGTGACGTGGGAGCTGGAGGGTTATTTAGTAGTAGTGGCTTGGATGCTAGGGGGTTATTTAGTAGTTATGGCTTGAAGGATTGGGGTGTTATTTAGTAGTAGTGGTTTAGAGGCTGTAGTTGTTGTAGCTGTAGTTGTAGTAGTTGTGGCTTGGAGGCTAGGGGGTTATTTAGTAGTAGTGGCTTGGTGGGTTATTTAGAAGTAGTGGCTTGAAGGATTGGGGGTTATTTAGTAGTAGTGGCTTGGAGGCTTGGATGGTTATTTAGTAGTAGTGGCTTGGAGGCATGGGGGTTATTTAGTAGTAGTGGCTTGGAGGCTAGTAGGGGTTATTTAGTAGTAGTGGCTTAGGCTTGGGGGGTTATTTAGTAGTAGTGCTTGGAGGTTGAGGAGGCTTGAGGGGTTGTTTGTGGTTGGCGGCTTGGAGGCTATGGGGGTTATTTAGTAGTAGTGGCTTGGAGGCAAGGTAGGTTATTTAGTAGTTGTGGCTTGGAGGTTGAAGAGGTGAGGGGGTTATTTCGTAGTAGTGGCTTTAAGCTAGAGGTTATTAGTAGTAGTGGCTTGGAGGCTGGGGGTTACTTACTAGTAGTGGCTTAGGCTGGGGTTATTTTAGTTGTATTAGCTTTTTTGGCTAGGGGGTTATTTAGTAGTAGTGGCTTGGAGGCTATGGGGGTTATTTAGTAGTAGTGGTTTAGAGACTAGGGGGGGTTATTTAGTAGTAGTGGCTTGGAGGCAAGGGGGTTATTTAGTAGTTGTGGCTTGGGGGCTGGGGGTAATTTAGTGGTAGTGGTTTAGAGGCAAGGGGGGATTATTTAGTTGTAGTGGCTTGGAGGCGAGGGGGTTATTTAGTAGTATTGGCTTGGAGGCTGGGGGGTTATTTAGTAGTAGTGGCTTGGAGGCTAGGGGGGTTATTTAGTAGTTGTGGCTTGGAGGCTAGGTGGGTTATTTAGTAGTATTGGCTACGGCTGGGGGGTTATTTAGTAGTATGTGCTTGGAGGCTATGGTTGGTATTTCGTAGTATTTGCTTGGAGGCTATGGGGGTTATTTAGTAGTAGTGGCTTGGGAGGCTGGGGGTTATTTAGTAGTAGTGGCTTGGAGGCTATGGGGGTTATTTAGTAGTGTGCTTGGAGGTTGAGGAGGCTTGGGGGGTTATTTAGTAGTCGGGCTTGGAGGCTATGGGGGTTATTTAGTAGTAGTGGCTTGGCGGCTTGGGGGTTGTTTAGTAGTAGTGCTTGGAGGTTGAGGAGGCTTGGGGGGTTATTTAGTAGTATTCGGGCTTGGAGGCTATGGGGGTTATTTAGTAGTAGTGGCTTGGCGGCTGGGGGGTTATATATTAGTATGTGCTTGGAGGCTATAGGTTGTTAGTAGGGCTATTTAGTAGTATTGGCTTGTAGGCTGGGGGTTATTTAGTAGTAGTGGCTTGGAGTCTAGGTGTTTATTTAGTAGTTGTGGCTTGGAGGTGTCGGGGGCTTGGAGGCTATTTAGTAGTAGTTGCTTAGAGGCTAGGGGGTTATTTAGTAGGGGCTTGGAGCGTTATTTAGTAGTAGTGGCTTGGAGGCTGGGGTTATTTAGTAGTAGTGGCTTGGAGGCTAGGGGGTTATTTAGTAGTTGTGGCTTGGAGGTTATTTAGGGGGCTATTTAGTAGTAGTGGCTTGGAGGCTCGGAGGTTAAGTAGTTGTGGCTTGGAGGCTAGGGGGGTTATTTAGTAGTAGTGGCTTGGAGGCTATGGGGGTTATTTAGTAGTATGTGCTTGGAGGCTATGGGGGTTATTTAGTAGTAGTGTGCTTGGAGGCTGGGGGTTATTTAGTAGTAGTGGCTTGGAGGCTATGGGGGTTATTTAGTAGTAGTGGCTTGGAGGCTTGGGGGTTATTTAGTAGTAGTGCTTGGAGGTTGAGGAGGCTCGGGGGGGTTATTTAGTAGTCGTGGCTTGGAGGCTATGGGGGTTATTTAGTAGTAGTGGCTTGGAGGCAAGGTGGGTTATTTAGTAGTTGTGGCTTGGAGGTTGAAGAGGTGAGGGGTTATTTCGTAGTAGTGGCTTTTAAGCTAGGGGTTATTTAGTAGTAGTGGCTTGGAGGCTGAGGGGTTACTTACTAGTAGTGGCTTGGAGGCTGGGGGTTATTTTAGTTGTAGTGGCTTTGAGGCTAGGGGTTTATTTTGTTTTAGTGGCTTGGAGGATAACAGAGGACATTTAGAAGTTGTGGCTTGAAGGATTGGGGTTATTTCGTAGTAGTGGCTTGGAGGCTATGGGGGTTATTTAGTAGTAGTGGTTTTGTGGCTGAGGGGTTACTTACTAGTAGTGGCTTTGAGGCTAGGGGTGTTTATTTCGTAGTAGTGGCTTGGAGGCTATGGGGGTTATTTAGTAGTTGTGGCTTCGAGGCTAGGGGGGTTTATTGGCTTGGAGCTAGGGGGTTAGTGTAGTGGCTTGGAGGCTAGGGGGTTATTTAGTAGTAGTGGCTTGGAATTTCTTTGGAGGCTCTTGGGGGGTTATTTAGTAGTAGTGGCTAGGAGGTTGGGGTGTCATGCATTAGTAGTGGTTTAGAGGATAGGGGGGTTATTTGGTAGTAGTGTCTTGGAGGCTAGGGGGGTTATTTAGTAGTCGTGGCTTGGAGGCAAGGGGAATTATTTAGCAGTAGTGGCTTGTAGGCAATGGGGGTTATTTAGTAGTCGTGGCTTGGAAGCTAGGGGGTTATTTAGAAGTAGTGGCTTGAATGATTGTGGGGTTATTTAGTAGTAGTGGCTTGGAGGTTGGTAGTGGTTATTTAGTAGTAGTGGTTTAGAGGCTTATTTAGGAGTGGCTAAGGGGGTTATTTAGTAGTAGTGGCTTGGCGGCTAGGGGGTTATTTAGTAGTATATGGCTTGAGGCTATGGGGGTTATTTAGTAGTATGAAGTAGTGGCTTGAAGGATTGGGGGTTATTTAGTAGTAGTGGCTTGGAGGCTAGGGGGGGGTTATTTAGTAGTAGTGGCTTGGAGGCTGGGGGTTATTTAGTAGTAGTGGCTTGGAGGCTAGGGGGTTACTTAGTAGTAGTGGCTTGGAGGCTAGGGGGTTATTTAGTTGTAGTGGCTTGGAGGGGTTATTTAGTAGTCGTGGCTTGAGGCTGGGGGTTATTTAGTGGTAGTGGCTTGGAGGCTAGGGGGGTTATTTAGTAGTAGTGGCTTGGAGGCAATGGGGGTTATTTAGTAGTAGTGGCTTGGAGGCTAGGGGGGTTATTTAGTAGTTGTGGCTTGGAGGCTAGGTGGGTTATTTAGTAGTAGTGGCTTGGCGGCTGGGGGGGTTATTTAGTGGTATGTGGCTTGGAGGCTAGGGGGTTATTTAGTAGTAGTGGCTTGGAGGCATAGGGGGGTTATTTAATAGTAGTGGCTTGGAGGCAAGGGGGTTATTTAGTAGTAGTGGCTTGGAGATGGGGGAGGCATAGTTGGGGTTATTTAGTAGTAGTGGCTTGGAGGCAATGGGGGTTATTTAGTAGGCGTGGCTTGGAGAGCCAGTGAGGTTATTTAGTCGTAGTGGCTTGGACGCTGGGTTTTGGGGTTATTTAGTCGTAGTGTGCTTGGAGGCTGGGGTTGGTGTTGCGTAGTATTGGCTTGGAGGCTACGGGGTTATTTAGTAGTAGTGGCTTGGAGGCTAGGGGGTTATTTAGTAGTTGTGGCTTGGAGGCTAGGGGGTTATTTAGTAGTTGTTGGCTTAGGAGGCTGAGGGGGGTTATTTAGTAGTAGTGGCTTGGAGGCTAGGGGGGTTATTTAGTAGTAGTGGCTTGGAGGCTGGGGGTTATTTAGTAGTAGTGGCTTGGAGGCTAGGGGTTATTTAGTAGTTGTGGCTTGGAGGCTAGGGGGGTTATTTAGTAGTAGTGGCTTGGAGGCTAGGGGGGTTATTTATTAGTAGTGGCTTGGAGGCTAGGGGGGTTATTTAGTAGTAGTGGCTTGGAGGCTAGGGGGTTATTTAGTAGTAGTGGCTTGGAGGCTGAGGGGTGTTATTTAGTAGTAGTGGCTTGGAGGCTATGGGGGTTATTTAGTAGTAGTGGC
>NW_027011793.1:5000-22170 GCF_036934945.1 Oncorhynchus masou masou | reverse complement strand
TGTACCCTGCTAGTGGATGTGTCCTGCTGTTGGGGATGTGGGTTGGGTGTACCTGCTGGTTGGGGATGTGTATGGTTGGTGTACCCTGTTAGTTGGGGATGTGTATGGTTGGTGTGTACCCTGCTGGTTGGGGATGTGTGTGGTTGGTGTGTACCCTGCTGGTTGGGGATGTGTGTGGTTGGTGTGTACCCTGCTGGTTGGGGATGTGTATGGTTGGTGTGTACCCTGCTAGTTGGGGATGTGTATGGTTGGTGTGTACCCTGCTAGTTGGGGATGTGTATGGTTGGTGTGTACCCTGCTAGTTGGGGATGTGTTATGGTTGGTGTGTACCCTGCTGGTTGGGGATGTGTATGGTTGGTGTGTACCCTGCTAGTTGGGGATGTGTATGGTTGGTGTGTACCCTGCTAGTTGGGGATGTGTATGGTTGGTGTGTACCTGGCTGGTTGGGGATGTGTATGGTTGGTGTGTACCCTGCTCTTGGGGATGTGTATGGTTGGTTGCACCCTGCTGTGGGATGTGTGTTGGTGTGTACCCTGCTAGTTGGGGATGTGTATGGTTGGTGTGTACCCTGCTGGTTGGGGATGTGTATGGTTGGTGTGTACCCTGCTAGTTGGGGATGTGTATGGTTGGTGTGTACCTGGCTGGTTGGGGATGTGTATGGTTGGTGTGTACCCTGCTGGTTGGGGATGTGTATGGTTAGTGTGTACCCTGCTGTTGGGGATGTGTATGGTTGGCGTGTACCTGGCTGGTTGGGGATGTGTATGGTTGGTGTGTACCCTGGCTGGTTGGGGATGTGTATGGTTGGTGTGTACCCTGCTGGTTGGGGATGTGTATGGTTGGTGTGTACCCTGCTGGTTGGGGATGTGTATGGTTGGTGTGTACCCTGCTGGTTGGGGATGTGTATGGTTGGTGTGTACCCTGCTAGTTGGGGATGTGTATGGTTGGTGTGTACCCTGCTAGTTGGGGATGTGTTTGGTTGGTGTGTACCCTGCTAGTTGGGGATGTGTATGGTTGGTGTGTACCTGGCTGGTTGGGGATGTGTATGGTTGGTGTGTACCTGGCTGGTTGGGGATGTGTATGGTTGGTGTGTACCCTGCTGGTTGGGGATGTGTATGGTTGGTGTGTACCCTGCTGGTTGGGGATGTGTATGGTTGGTGTGTACCCTGCTCGTTGGGGATGTGTATGGTTGGTGTGTACCCTGCTAGTTGGGGATGTGTATGGTTGGTGTGTACCCTGCTAGTTGGGGATGTGTTTGGTTGGTGTGTACCCTGCTAGTCTGAGGATGTATACACTGCTAGTTGAGGATGTGTGTGGTTGGTGTGTACCCTGCTTGTTGGGGATGTGTGTGGTTGGTGTGTACCCTGCTAGTTGGGGATGTGTATGGTTGGTGTGTACCCTGCTAGTTGGGGATGTGGTATGGTTGGTGTGTATGCCCCGCTAGTTGGGGATGTAGTGTGGTTATGTGGTGTACCCTGCTGGTTGGGGATGTGTTGGTTGGTGTGTACCCTGCTAGTTGGGGATGTGTGCCCGGCTAGTTGGGGATGTGCGGTTGGTGTGTACCCTGCTGGTTGGGGTTGTGTGTGGTTGGTGTGTACCCTGCTGGTTGGGGTTGTGTGTGGTTTGTGTGTACCCTGCTGGTTGGGGATGTGTATGGTTGGTGTGTACCTGCTAGTTGGGTATGTGTGTGGTTGTTGTGTACCCTGCTAGTTGGGGATGTGTGTGGTTGGTGTGTACCCTGCTAGTTGGGGGTTGGTGTGTACCCTGCTAGTTGGGTATGTGTGTGGTTGTTGTGTACCCTGCTAGTTGGGGATGTGTATGGTTGGTGTGTACCCTGCTAGTTGGGGATGTGTGTGGTTGGTGTGAACCTGGCTGGTTGGGGATGTGTATGTTTGGTGTGTACCCTGCTAGTTGGGGATGTGTGTGTGGTTGGTGTGTACCCTGCTAGTTGTGGGGTTGGTGTGTACCCTGCTAGTTGGGGATGTGTGTGTGGTTGGTGTGTACCCTGCTGGTTGGGGATGTGTGTGGTTGGTGTGTACCCTGCTGGTTGGGGATGTGTGTGGTTGGTGTGTACCCTGCTAGTTGGGGATGTGTGTGGTTGGTGTGTACCCTGCTAGGTGGGGATGTGTATGGTTGGTTTGTACCCCGCTAGTTGGGGATGTGGTATGGTTGGTGTGTACCCTGCTAGGTGGGGATGTGTATGGTTGGTTTGTACCCTGCTAGTTGGGGATGTGTATGGTTGGTGTGTACCCAGCTAGTCGAGGATGTGGTGTGGTTGGTGTGTACTCCTGCTAGTCGAGGATGGTACCCTGCTAGTTGGGGATGTGTATGGTTGGTGTGTACCTGCTGGTTGGGGATGTGTACCCTGGTAGTTGGGGATGTGTACCCTGTTAGTTGGGGATGTGTATGGTTGGTGTGTACCCTGCTGGTTGGGGATGTGTGGTTGGTGTGTACCCTGCTGGTTGGGGATGTGTGTGGTTGGTGTGTACCCTGCTGGTTGGGGATGTGTGTGGTTGGTGTGTACCCTGCTAGTTGGGGATGTGTATGGTTGGTGTGCACCCTGCTAGTTGGGGATGTGTATGGTTGGTGTACCCTGCTAGTTGGGGATGTGTATGGTTGGTGTGTACCCTGCTAGTTGGGGATGTGTATGGTTGGTGTGCACCCTGCTGGTTGGGGATGTGTATGGTTGGTGTGTACACCTGCTGGTTGGGGATGTGTATGGTTGGTGTGCACCCTGCTGGTTGGGGATGTGTATGGTTGGTGTGTACACTTGCTGGTTGGGGATGTGTATGGTTGGTTTGTACCCTGCTAGTTGGGGATGTGCGTCTGGTTTGTCTCATGCTTCCTCTTCTCTCTCCTTCCATTTCCTCTGTTTCTGGGTGTCTCGTTCTAGCCAGTGGTCCTCCAGCTAGACTCGAGCTCCTGCCACAGCGACCTGCTAGCTTTGCACACAGGACAGCAGGGTAGGTAACAAACACATCGGATGCACAAACATATATAAGTTTTTGATTTGTTAAAAAAGTTTGGGGGAAATAACCAATAAATGTCGTTCCACTTCATGATTGTGTCCCACTTGTTGCTGGTTCTTCACAAAAAAAATACAGTTTTATATCTTTATGTTTGAAGCCTGAAATTTGGCAAAAGGCACGCAAAGTTCACACACACACACACACACACACACACACGCACACACACACACACACACAGTAGTGGTTTTATACCAGTAGCAGCAGCATGCCTGCTTTGTAGTCAGTGACACCTTGTCTGTGTGGTTTGGCTACAATTCTTTGTCCATAAGGAAATTCCTATGACTTTGACTGATGTGTAACTGTCTGTGATGTTTCAGCAGTGAAGCCCTCCTCTATCCAAGCGTCTCTGCTTTCAAATCTGTCAGCACAGGTGAGTGACCCTTTCCTAAACCCTTCATCACCAACGTCCTCACCACCCTCTCTTGTTGGAACACAGTCAGTGCACCGCTTCTCTAGATCTTTACTGTCATGGAGATTGTGTTCTCAGTTAACTTAGTTTCTAAACCAGGAATCTGCAACCCTGTTCCTGGAGAGCTAACCTCCCCTAGGTTTACACTACAACCCTAATCTAGCGCAAAAAAAACAACAAATCCACCATGCGGATCTAAGACTAATGTGCTTCTGTGCAGGTTGAATCAGGTTACTGACTGGTTGAATCAGGTTACTGACTGGTTGAGTCAGGTTACTGACTGGTTGAGTCAGGTTACTGACTGGTTGAGTCAGGTTACTGACTGGTTGAGTCAGGTTACTGACTGGTTGAATCAGGTTACTGACTGGCTGAGTCAGGTTACTGACGGGTTGAGTCAGGTTACTGACGGGTTGGAGTCAGGTTACTGACGGGTTGAGTCAGGTTACTGACTGGTTGAGTCAGGTTACTGACTGGTTGAGTCAGGTTACTGACTGGTTGAGTCAGGTTACTGACTGGTTGAGTCAGGTTACTGACGGGTTGAGTCAGGTTACTGACTGGTTGAGTCAGGTTACTGACGGGTTGAGTCAGGTTACTGACTGGTTGAGTCAGGTTACTGACTGGTTGAATCAGGTTACTGACTGGTTGAGTCAGGTTACTGACTGGTTGAGTCAGGTTACTGACGGGTTGAGTCAGGTGCTACTGACGGGTTGAGTCAGGTTACTGACTGGTTGAGTCAGGTTACTGACTGGTTGAGTCAGGTTACTGACGGGTTGAGTCAGGTTACTGACTGGTTGAGTCAGGTTACTGACTGGTTGAGTCAGGTTACTGACGGGTTGAGTCAGGTTACTGACTGGTTGAGTCAGGTTACTGACGGGTTGGAGTCAGGTTACTGACTGGTTGAGTCAGGTTACTGACTGGTTGAGTCAGGTTACTGACGGGCTGAGTCAGGTTACTGACTGGTTGAGTCAGGTTACTGACTGGTTGAGTCAGGTTACTGACGGGTTGAGTCAGGTTACTGACGGGTTGAGTCAGGTTACTGACGGGTTGAGTCAGGTTACTGACGGGTTGAGTCAGGTTACTGACGGGTTGAGTCAGGTTACTGACGGGTTGAGTCAGGTTACTGACGGGTTGAGTCAGGTTACTGACGGGTTGAGTCAGGTTACTGGACGGGTTGAGTCAGGTTACTGACGGGTTGAGTCAGGTTACTGACGGGTTGAGTCAGGTTACTGACGGGTTGAGTCAGGTTACTGACGGGTTGAGTCAGGTTACTGACGGGTTGAGTCAGGTTACTGGACGGGTTGAGTCAGGTTACTGGACGGGTTGAGTCAGGTTACTGGACGGGTTGAGTCAGGTTACTGACGGGTTGAGTCAGGTTACTGGACGGGTTGAGTCAGGTTACTGGACGGGTTGAGTCAGGTTACTGACGGGTTGAGTCAGGTTACTGACGGGTTGAGTCAGGTTACTGACGGGTTGAGTCAGGTTACTGACGGGCTGAGTCAGGTTACTGACGGGTTGAGTCAGGTTACTTAGGATGGAGAAGTGTGTGGGAGGGTGATTATTTTCTTAGTCTTTCTCCCTCTTTCTCTCCCTTTGTCTGTTACTCTCTCTCCTTTCTTCCTTTTTCTCTCATCTCTCGCTCTCTCGCCAGGGCTGTCATTACTCCTTCTAATGTCTGTGGTAGTCTTGGGCTGTGGCCCATTGAATGTATGGCAGTAGCTGCCCCCATTCTGGTTGGTGTTTGATCATCCTTCAGTGACCAGGGGAATGCTTTCATTTACACAGTGGCCGACCACCATGCCAAAACACACCACTGTTGACACGGCACGAGATAAATGTGTGTGTGTGTGTGTGTGGTGTTTTCGCTGCAGGTGAAGTGTGACATGAGGGGAAGATGGGTAGAGATTGTTTGTTTTTCTTGGTGATGTATTAAACTGTGACCTCAAGTCCAGCCAAAATAAACATACTGGCTTCACAATGCACCTTGGGTAATAAGACCAGCTGTGTGTGTGTGCAGAGCACACTTCAAACGCAGTCGTCACACACCCTCTAGTTAGAGTGAGTGAGTGAGTGAGTGAGTGAGTGAGTGAGTGAGTGAGTGAGTGAGTGAGTGAGTGAGTGAGTGTGAGCTAACTAGAACTGCTACTTGGGAGGGTGTGTGACGACTGTGTTTGATGTCTGCTCCGCACACACACAGCTGGTCATATTACCCAAGGTGCATTCTAGTTAGCTTGCGCTCTCTCGTTATCTTTCTCTCGCGCACTCTCTCGCGATCCTTCTCTCGCGCGCTCGCCCGTTTTCCTTCGCTGGCTCGCTATCCCTCCTCGCTCGCCTCAGAAGTTAATTGACAGCTTGCCAGGGCGGATTGCAGAGGTCTTGAAAAAGAAGGGTCAACACTGCAAATATTGACTCTGCATCAACTTCATGTAATTGTCAATAAAAGCCTTTGACACTTATAAAATGCTTGTAATTATACTTCAGTATTCCATAGTAACATCTGACAAAAATATCTAAAGACACTGAAGCAGCAAAGTTTGTGGAAATTAATATTTGTCATTCTCAAAACTGTACATAGTCAAAGCTTTCCTTCATTTTGGCTCAGTCACAGTGGTCAGGTATTCTGCCACTGTGTACTCTGTTTTAGGGCCAAATAGCATTCTAGTTTGCTCAGTTTTTTGGTTGATTCTTTCCAGTGTGTCAAAATAGTTAATTTTGTTTCATCATCATTTGGTTTGGTCTAAATGTGTTTCTGTCCTGAGGCTCTGTGGTGTCTGTTTGTGAACAGAGAATCAGCTGGCTGACGGGACTCTTCTATAGGTTCATCTCTGTAGGTCAGGGCTTTGTGGTGGAATGTGTGGGCATTCCTTTTAGGTGGATGCAGAATTGAACAGCTCTTTTCTGGATGTTGATCACTATAGGCCTAATTCTGCTCTGCTTGGTGTTTTGTGTTGTACACCAAGTATATTTTTGCTGAATTCTGCATGCAGATTGTGTTTGGTGTTTGTCCAATTTGGTGAATTATTGGTTGATGAGTGGACCCCAGACCTCACAATCATTGAGGGCCATGTGTCCTAGAACTGATTGAAGTATTTTTAGCCAGACCCCCTCTGCCATATCCTCTGTCTCTGCGCTCTCTGCCTGCGCTCTCTGCCTGCGCTCTCTGCCTGCGCTCTGCCTGCGCTCTCTGCCTGCGCTCTCTGCCTGCGCTCTCTCTGTCTCTTGTCTCTCTGCGCTCTCTCTGTCTCTTGTCTCTCTGCGCTCTCTCTGTCTCTTGTCTCTCTGCGCTCTCTCTGTCTCTTGTCTCTCTGCGCTCTCTCTGTCTCTTGTCTCTCTGCGCTCTCTCTGTCTCTTGTCTCTCTGCGCTCTCTCTGTCTCTTGTCTCTCTGCGCTCTCTCTGTCTCTTGTCTCTCTCTCTCTTCTCTCTGTCTCTTGTCTCTCTCTCTCTTCTCTCTGTCTCTTGTCTCTCTCTCTCTTCTCTCTGTCTCTTCTCTCTCTCTCTGTCTTTCTCTCTCTCTCTCTGTCTCTGTCTCGTCTCTCTCTGCGCTCTCTGTCTCTCAAGCGCAGGTATTGCCCTCTGGTGACAGTCGCTGTTGTATTTCTGTTTCAGAATCCTATAAGAGAAGTCCAAGTAGCACAAGGACAGTCCAAAACGATTATGGTATTTATTATTAGGATCTATGTGGTCTGACACAACAGAAAATACGTTAAGACAAAATACTTTACAATTTACATTTAAAGACCGTTCTAATACCTGAAAGGTAACATTTAATGTGGAAACCGTTGAATCGTATCCGTTTTCACGCTCAAGTCTGCCGCATTGTATGTGCAACATTCCCTCAGTACAGGTTGATTTGAGAATGTTGCATGTAATGACTTGGATGTGCATTCAACAAGGCCTGCTGTTCACTGAATACACCTGTGATCATCTGACTGTTCCTAGGTGGGGTCGGGCCGTGGGGCCCGGGGCCTGTCGTCGTGACGGCGGTACACCCGTTCACAGGGCAACAGCCTGGCGACCTGAGCTTCAACCCTGCGACCGCATCTGCACTGTAGTTACCAAGACAGAGTCGCAGTATGACTGGTGGGAGGGAACAGCTGAACGGACGGACCGGAATCTTCCCCGCTAACCCGTCTCCTACCCCTGAACGAACACAGACACACGGACACACACAGACACGGACACACACACGGACACGGACACACACACGGACACGGACACACACACGGACACACACACACGGACACACACACACGGACACGGACACACGGACACACACACACACACGGACACACACACACGGACACACACACACGGACACACACACGGACACACACACACGGACACACACACACGGACACACACGGACACACACGGACACGGACACGGACACACGGACACGGACACGGACACACACACACGGACACACACACCACACACGGACACACGGACACACACACACGTACACACGGACACATGGACACTTATATTGTTGGGAGTAATGTTTTCAACACACTACATGGACACATGATGTCCCACTCCCAAACTACGAACATTCTCCACAATGTTCAAGACTCACCAACTGACTCTGTTTACTGCAGTTCCAGGGGGAAGGTCTTCCTATAGGACGGTATGTGTAGTCACGCTGTCTTCCTATAGGACGGTATGTGTAGTCACGCTGTCTTCCTATAGGAGCGGTATGGGTAGTCACGCTGTCTTCCTATAGGACGGTATGGGTAGTCACGCTGTCTTCCTATAGGACGGTATGGGTAGTCACGCTGTCTTCCTATAGGGCGGTATGGGTAGCCCACGCTGTCTTCCTATAGGACCGGTATGGGTAGTCACGCTGTCTTCCTATAGGGCCGGTATGTGTAGCCACGCTGTCTTCCTATAGGGGTATGGGTAGCCACGCTGTCTCCCTATAGGGCGGTATGTGTATACGCTGTCTTCCTATAGGACGGTATGGGTAGTCACGCTGTCTTCCTATAGGGCGGTATGTGTAGCCACGCTGTCTTCCCATAGGAAGCGGTATGGGTAGCCGCTGTCTTCACATAGGACGGTATGGGTAGCCACGCTGTCTTCCTATTAGACGGTATGGGTAGCCACGCTGTCTTCCTATAGGGCGGTATGGGTATACGCTGTCTTCCTATTGGGCGGTATGGGTAGTCACGCTGTCTTCCCATAGGACGGTATGTGTAGTCACGCTGTCTTCCTATAGGGCCGGTATGGTAGCCACGCTGTCTTCCTATTGGACGGTATGGGTAGTCACGTTGTCTTCCTATTAGGACGGTATAGGTAGCACGCTGTCTTCCCATAGGACGGTATGGGTAGCCACGCTGTCTTCCCATAGGACGGTATGGGTAACACGCTGTCTTCCTATAGGACGGTATGGGTAGCCACGCTGTCTTCCTATTGGACCGTTCCTACCTGAACTTTACTCTTTGGCTCGCTATAGTCCAGTTCATTAAGGTCAGCCTGCTTTTGAAACCGTTCAAAACAGGAGGGACCTACCTGAATTTGACCAATAGAAACTCTTGTTTTCATTGCAAAATAAAAATGTTTTTCTACAGTGTTTTGATTAATGAATACACCCCCCAGATGTTACCAGCCAGCTCTGTTAACTTCTAGAGACCCGAACCACGCTGGAAAGGGTGATGTAGAAAGACTATATATATCCGAGCCAGTGCAGTTTGGGCAAGATCGGCAAGATCGTGTGAATAAGGTGCCAGTTTTAGAGCAGTGAACAGAGGAAAGCTATCACCGAGCTGCTACTCTTGTTACTGTTATATTCTCACTCACTATTTTATATGCTGTACGTCAAGTCACAAATTGGTTTGACAAGGGTGTTTGACATATATTACAATGAAGTCAATAGATAATTCGATTTTTTTGTTTCTATAAAATGCATTATAGATCATCTGTGCCTGCGGGTTATTTATGTTCTGAAGTTTCTGGGATTATGTGCAGTATTTTCTCCGTACTGCCGTTTTGTATGATGCTGGATCAAAAGTATTTAATATAAAATAATCTGTTTTATTTTAACATCTGTATGTAATGATAGTTTGTACACGGATTTCTCTCTGAATGTGTGTGTGTGTGGATATCTCTGGATAAGAGCGTCTGCTAAATGACTTAAATGTAAATGTAAAATATCTATTAAAGAACCTTGTCTGTAAGAGGTGTAGTTTGTCTTCTGGCCACAGGAGGGCGATGTACTCCTGTCTCTACTGCCAATCAGGGTGCTGTCAAATCAAATCAAATTGTATTTGTCACATACACATGGTTAGCAGATGTTAATGCGAGTGTAGTGAAATGCTTGTGCTTCTAGTTCCGACAATGCAGTAATAACCAACAAGTAATCTAACTAACAATTCCTAAACTACTGTCTTATACACAGTGTAAGGGGATAAAGAATATGTACATAAGGATATATGAATGAGTGATGGTACAGAGCAGCATAGGCAAGATACAGTAGATGGTATCGAGTACAGTATATACATATGAGATGATTATGTAAACAAAGTGGCATAGTTAAAGTGGCTAGTGATACATGTATTACATAAGGATGCAGTCGATGATATAGAGAACAGTATATACGTATGCATATGAGATGAATAATGTAGGGAAAGTAACATTATATAAGGTAGCATTGTTTAAAGTGGCTAGTGATATATTTACATTTCCCATCAATTCCCATTATTAAAGTGGCTGGAGTTGAGTCAGTGTCAGTGTGTTGGCAGCAGCCTCTGTGTTAGTGATGGCTGTTTAACAGTCTGATGGCCTTGAGATAGAAGCTGTTTTTCAGTCTCTCGGTCCCAGCTTTGATGCACCTGTACCGACCTCTGACCTCGCCTTCTGGATGATAGCGGGGTGAACAGGTAGTGGCTCGGGTGGTTGATGTCCTTGATGATCTTTATGGCCTTCCTGTAACATCGGGTGGTGTAGGTGTCCTGGAGGGCAGGTAGTTTGCCCCCGATGATGCGTTGTGCAGACCTCACTACCCTCTGGAGAGCCTTACGGTTGAGGGCGGAGCAGTTGCCGTACCAGGCTGTGATACAGCCCGCCAGGATGCTCTCGATTGTGCATCTAGAAGTTTGTGAGTGCTTTTGGTGACAAGCGAATTTCTTCAGCCTCCTGAGGTTGAAGAGGCGCTGCTGCGCCTTCTTCACGATGCTGTCTGTGTGAGTGGACCAATTCAGTTTGTCTGTGATGTGTATGTCGAGGAACTTAAAACTTGCTACTCTCTCCACTACTGTTCCATCGATGTGGATAGGGGGTGTTCCTCTGCTGTTTCCTGAAGTCCACAATCATCTCCTTAGTTTTGTTGACGTTGAGTGTGAGGTTATTTTCCTGACACCACACTCCGAGGGGCCCTCACCTCCTCCCTGTAGGCCGTCTAGTCGTTGTTGGTAATCAAGCCTACCACTGTTGTGTCGTCCGCAAACTTGATGATTGAGTTGGAGGGCGTGCGTGGCCACGCAGTCGTGGGTGAACAGGGAGTATAGGAGAGGGCTCAGAACGCACCCTTGTGGGGCCCCAGTGTTGAGGATCAGCGGGGAGGAGATGTTGTTACCTACCCTCACCACCTGGGGCGGCCCGTCAGGAAGTCCAGTACCCAGTTGCACAGGGCGGGGTCGAGACCCAGGGTCTCGAGCTTGATGACGAGCTTGGAGGGTACTATGGTGTTGAATGCCGAGCTGTAGTCGATGAACAGCATTCTCACATAGGTATTCCTCTTGTCCAGATGGGTTAGGGCAGTGTGCAGTGTGGTTGAGATTGCATCGTCTGTGGACCTATTTGAGCGGTAAGCAAATTGGAGTGGGTCTAGGGTGTCAGGTAGGGTGGAGGTGATATGGTCCTTGACTAGTCTCTCAAAGCACTTCATGATGACGGAAATGAGTGCTACGGGGCGGTAGTCGTTTAGCTCAGTTACCTTAGCTTTCTTGGGAACAGGAACAATGGTGGCCCTCTTGAAGCATGTGGGAACAGCAGACTGGTATAGGGATTGATTGAATATGTCCGTAAACACACCAGCCAGCTGGTCTGCACATGCTCTGAGGGCGCGCTGGGGATGCCGTCTGGGCCTGCAGCCTTGCGAGGGTTAACACGTTTAAATGTTTTACTCACCTCGGCTGCAGTGAAGGAGAGACCGTGATGTTTCCGTTGCAGGCCGTGTCAGTGGCACTGTATTGTCCTCAAAGCGGGCAAAAAGTTATTTAGTCTGCCTGGGAGCAAGACATCCTGGTCCGTGACTGGGCTGGATTTCTTCCTGTAGTCCGTGATTGACTGTAGACTCTGCCACATGCCTCTTGGGTCTGAGCCGCTGAATTGAGATTCTACTTTGTCTCTGTACTGACGCTTAGCTTGTTTGATAGCCTTGCGGAGGGAATAGCTGCACTGTTTGTACTGGGTCATGTTACCAGACACCTTGCCCTGATTAAAAGCAGTGGTTCGCGCTTTCAGTTTCACGTGAATGCTGCCATCAATCCACGGTTTCTGGTTAGGGAATGTTTTAATCGTTGCTATGGGAACGACATCTTCAACGCACGTTCTAATGAACTCGCACACCGAATCAGCGTATTCGTCAATGTTGTTATCTGGACGTAATACGAAACATGTCCCAGTCCACGTGATGGAAGCAGTCTTGGAGTGTGGAATCAGCTTGTTGGACCAGCGTTGGACAGACCTCAGCGTGGGAGCTTCTTGTTTTAGTTTCTGTCTGTAGACAGGGATCAACAAAATGGAGTCGGTCAGCTTTTCCGAAAGGGGGCGGGGCAGGGCCTTATAAGGGCGTCATGGAAGTTAGAGTAACAGTGATCCAAGGTTTTTCCACCCCTGGTTGCGCAATCATATGCTGATAAAATTTAGGAGTCTTGTTTTCAGATTAGCCTTGTTAAAATCCCCAGCAACAATGAATGCAGCCTCCGGATAAATGGTTTCCAGTTTGCAAAGAGTTAAATACCCCATTTTTTTACATTCTGGCTGTAATATCAGTTATCAATATCTATATATATATATATATATATCTATATATTACTGATATTTCAGCCAGACCAGCCAGGCTTGCACCAATCCAATGCTTTTAAAATGCATGACACGGGCATATTAGGTGAAGGTAGAAAATGGGACAGCACCCTGATTGGCAGTAGAGACAGGAGTACATCGCCTCTTTTTTATATATATATATTTTTTAAAGTCAAATTTCCACTTGCCAACACACCACTCACAAACACGGTCATCCGTGTGTGTGTAATGATTGTCCAGGGTGAGTAACGTTCTACTTTGGAATAGTAGATTATTGCCCTGGGGAAAAGACACATGCATTCTTATGAAATTGAAAATTCCATATTTTTTAATTTAATAGCAAAGAACAGAACATCTGTACAGGATAACATTCCTCGCCCTGTCATGGACCGATAAGACAGCAGAGACAGGCATAATCTGTCATATCACGTCTGGCTCTGACACCGGACAGGACAACGTTCCTACACACAACTACAGACGCATGCTGTTATGGCACAGTGATGCCATCTGTTGGTAAACGTTCATTACTGCAACTGTGTTTTACCGGGGTACTTGAGATACCCGGGTGTGTTGTGATGTACTGAACAAGACTGGTTACTCGCAACAATGCCTCTGTCTCGTCATTTAACATTCAAACACATGCGTTCGATACCGAACACGGCAACAAGACCACACCCCCTTTTAACAAGACGGCCTCCATCTCGTCAACTCAACATCCCTTGCACCTTAGTGACATATTTTCCACACTGTGTTTCATGTTAACGCGGTAGGAATGTCTGCGAGGGAAGTTAACAGTGTAGAAACACGTAAGGTAAGGAATAGTTGTAAAAGAATAACACTAAACATTAACACACACACGGAACCCTGTTTATCCAAAGGCCCGTTTAGTACGTTTCCTCGCATCAGAATCACACATGCTTTGTTCTCTTGCAAGTTGGAACCAAGGAACTGGCATTTTCTAACTGTTTGTAGTTATTCGCGTTTCAAACCAATTAGCAAGTTTACCATTTTCGGAATATCCTAGGCCACGATACACACACGCACACAGATACACACGCACACAGATACACACACACACACGCACACAGACAGACACACACAAACAGACAGACAGACACACACACAGCTCTGTGTTAAGTCCAATGCAGCAGTCTTTCAATGTCAAATCATTTCTGGTTAATTAATTATATTACCGTAATAAAATTGTTTTATTTTTTTGCAACAAAAAAAATTGTCAACCAAGAATTTTGCTAGGACTGTCTTGAGTGTGAAGAGGGAAAAAACTGAAAACTACAGTAGCTGTTATTGGCAGAGAGGTTTGGAACTCTCTCTTGTTATTGGTCAATTTTACCGCATGGTGATGTCACCATGGAAAGCCAAAACTCCCGCCCATACAAAACTGCTGATTTAGGTCATAACACTGATAAAACATAAACACTGTAAAAGTGTGAATGTGTTTCATAAACTGTTATACTATATGTTGCAAAACACAGGGAAAAACTGAATTTTTGACACCACTGGGCCTTTTAAAGAAAGTAGGGCCCTATAAAATCTGCCTTGCAGATGGAATCACGGAATCCAGACATTTTAAAATGGAATTCAACAATATTCAAGCATTTCTTGAATTTATTTTATTTGCCCAAGTCAATATGGATCGGCGTTCCATCAACGGGACAAAATCATTCCGCGCGTTATATCAAGATCGCAGATTTTAGAGGAACAACAAATGTCGGAACATAGAAGTGTCTTATATCGGCTGAAAACTTAAATTCTTGTTAATATAACTGCACTGTCTAATTCACAGTATCTATTACTGTGGAAAGAAATGCCATACTATTGTTTGAGCTCCAACAAAAGACTTTCTTCAACGTGATAGGTTTGATAAATTCACCACTGAATGTGAAATGTGGACTTACATTCTGAAATCTTGCTCTGATTTATCATCCAAAGGGTCCCAAAATTTACATGAACATGAAGTGTCAATGTCTTAGATAAAATCCTTTTCATATCCTAAAAAGGTCCATACGCACAATCAATTTATTTGTATTTCCACTCGTTCATTTGCAAAGAAAGTCATCTGTGAAAATCTCACCAACGTAGTAAAAAACACTGGTTGTTTGTTTTTGTATTTTCTACCAGATCTATTGTTTTATATTCTTTGTTTTATATTCTCCTACATTCATTTCACATTTCCACAAACTTCAAAGTGTTTCCTTTCAAATGGTACCAATAATATACACATCCTTGCTTCAGGTCCTGAGCTACAGACAGATAGAGTTGGGTATGTTATTTTAGGTGAATTATTTTTTAAAGGGGCTGTCCTAAGAAGATTTAAAATATATGACATTAACAAAGTTCATCAATGATTGGTATTTTCCTGCAATTGTCTGGAAAGGGCACAGGAAAGCCCCTGTGTGTGTGTGTGTGTGTGTGTGTGTGTGTTTGTGGTGCTCCTTAATGCAGCCGTTAGCGATGATGCTAATAATAACCATCTGCTGATAGATCGGAAGGCTTTTCCGAAAAGAAAAAAAAAAAACTTCACAACTAAATGTGAACTACAATGCAGCCTCTGCCGATCTGGCAGAATGATCTCATGGTTATGTACATCAATCCAGTAGCCATTTTGTTTTGTAAACTGCATCACATGAGCTACAGAAACACAGCTAATAAACAAAGGCTGTTCTAGATTTTTCACAGACCTCAAAAAGTGGTTTAAAGCTTTGTTGTGGCACTTAGAACATCACATGTTGTTATTTTCCTATTTTAAAAAGGTGTGATTTGAGAGAGAACTATTGAAAATTCTATGAAATTTGGGGAAAATAAAAAACAAAATCAAGCAAAGGAGAATGCAGATTTTTATAGGGAGCTAAGAATGTTCTCCACAGGCTGGGACAGACCAGATCACACAGATTTAAGGTTTAAACAGTAAAACCAGAGGTCATGTTCATTTGGGCACAACGTGACCAAAAAAATGATTAGAACTTATTGGAAACTGTTCGGCTAGTATCTCAGTGCTCCATGGACCTTTTAAATACATGTATCAACAGCGTGTGTGTGTGTGTGCAGAGTGTTTTAATTTGAGTTGGGTTCCTGTGGGTGGTGGGAGGGTTTCTCGGGTCTGTGTCTCCCAGGAACGGACAGGCCTTGTCAGCTGGGGTGTCCACTGAGCGCCTGTCAGGAAATACACATCTCAGCTGGAAAGACGTTCACATGTGTCTCTATTGAACATATTTCTTGGTCCAGGACTCTCTGAGTAGCAGGTCGCAATACACGCTGGACACAAATTGGTTGAATCATGTTGTTTCCACATAAAACAAAATTATTAAATGTAATGAGGATGAATCAATGTGGGAAACTAATCAAATTTGCAAAAAGTAAAACGTCCAATATATATATATTCTTTAAAACATTTAAACCTGAAATGAAATGACGTGATTCACATTTAGTTTGATTTCATGTAGATTTCATGCTAAGTTGACAACTCAATTAAATGTAAATACAAATGTGATGTTTAACTGGTGTCTGTGCCCAGCTGGTAGGGACTGGAAACAGGTCATTACATGGTAGAAGGGAAGGGGGGAGTGGAACGAGAGAGGTGGGGAGGGGGTAAATAGTTAACCTAAAATAAGAAGTTATGTAACACTGAGATATACACACACTGACAGACACACCAGCTTTCTGAACTCTGAGTATAGGTCATAGCATTTCATGCCATGTTGCTGACAAACTGAAGAGAGCTAGACCACTTCAAGTGTGTACACTCTCCCACTCAAACACACACCATTTCGCTCCACAGTAGCAAGCAAGGCATGTGTATGGCTACATGTGTTTGTGTTAGTGTGCGCACAACTTGTGCATTTGGGTGTGTGTGTGTGTCAAAGGTCTCTTACCTTGTGAAGCATGATGACCAGGCTAATGGGAGGTGAAGCCTGGGTTGTCTGTCACAGTCCTCCAGCGAATCAGGGAGCGGCACACCGCTGGTCTCCGGTAGCAACAGACACAGTCCCGCTCCGCAATGGGGCTTGCACTCCATAAAGAATCATAGCGGCCAATGGATGGTTTCTCCTCTAGGACTGATTACCGCATTGAGGATACACCCCACTCTGTAACACAGACACACCAAGCCCACACTTCTGTCTGAAACACACACACACACACACACACACACACAGTTAAGATACAGCCTGCCCGTACAACTCAAACATACACATATTGCACAAACAGAGATACACACACATACACATCAGGTATTACTCAAGCATGGAGATAAGATGACCTTTGACCCAGGCGAGTGTGTGAGGTCAATAGATACGTGCTGTGTGTCTGCTGGGTTGCGATAGGGACTTGTCCTGTCAGGGGTCAGACACAGACACACTCCGTACCTGATGAGCGTAGGGAAGAGCTCGATGCCGTAGAGTATACACACAAACACACTGGTCTGCATACACAGCTTCCCCACCAGGGCCAGAGCCATCACCAACCCTGGGACAGCTACACACACACACAGTGTTGGATCACTGGAGGTCGTGTCGATGTGTTTGTTGTTGTGTGTGTGTGTGTGCGTGTGTTTACCGTAGAAGCGTGATGCGAGCAGGGACAGCAGGCAGAAAGAGCCACTGAGGAGCAGGGACAGCATGCTGATTGGGCGTCTGCCACAGCGGGCCAATAGGAATGGGACGAGCAAGCAGGGTGCCTCTGATAGGCCGCTGAAGAACT
>NW_027011792.1:0-22171 GCF_036934945.1 Oncorhynchus masou masou | reverse complement strand
TAGTTTATTAGTTAGTCAGACCAGGGTGTGACATGGGGTTATTATGTATTGTGTTTTTGTATTGGGGTTTGTAGTGTCTGGGATTGTAGCTGATTAGGGGTGTGTGTGTGTTTAATAGGTTGGCTGCCTGAGGCGGTTCTCAATCAGAGTCAGGTGATTCTCGTTGTCGCTGATTGGGAACCGTATTTAGGTAGCCTGGTTTTCACCTTGTATTTCGTGGGTGACTGTTCCTGTCTCTGTGTAGTGTGCACCAGTCAGGCTGTAATAGGTTTCACGTTCTGTTTGTTATTTTTGTATTTATTAGTTATTCGTGTATAGTTCGTTCGTTTGTCTTCACTAAATAAACATAAGTAACTTACACGCTGCATTTCGGTCCGACTCTCTTTCAACAAAAGAAGAACGCCATTACAGAATCACCCACCACACTCGGACCGAGCAGCGTGTCAACAGGCAGGTGCAGCCCAAACAGGAGCAGCGTGTTAACAGGCAGCGACAGCGGGAGCAGCAAAGGGAGGAGGAATTATTCGGAGAATGGACATGGGAAGACGTGCTGGATGGTAAAGGTTGCTACACTTGGGAGGAGATATTGGCCGGAAGAAATTGCCTCCCATGGCAACAGGTGGAGGCACTAAGGAGAGCAGAGGCAGCCGGAGATAGGAGCCGATGATACGAGGGAACACGGTTGGCAAGGAAGCCCGAAAAGCAGCCCCAAACATTTTTTTTGGGGGGGGCTATCAGGGAGTATGGCTGCGTCAGGTAGGAGACCTGCGCAATCTCCCTGTGCGTACCGGGGGGCTAGAGAGACCGGGCAGGCACCGTGTTATGCAGTGGTGCGCACGGTGTCCCCAGTGTGGGTGCATAGCCCGGTGCGGTATATTTCAGCTCCGCGTATCGGCCGGGCTAGATTGAGCGTCGAGCCTAATGCTATGAAGCCGGCTCTACACATCCGGTCTCCAGTGCGTCTCCTTGGGCCGGCTTACATGGCACCAGCCTTGCGCTCGGTGTCTCCGGTTCGCCTACATAGCCCAGTGCGGGCTATTTCTCCTCACAGCACGGGCAGGGCAACCGAGAGTATTCAACCAGGTAAGGTTGGGCAGGCTCGGTGCTTAAGAGCTCCAGTGCGCCTGCACGGTCCGGTTTATCCAGAACCACCTCCACACCCCAGCCCTCCAGTAGCAGCTCCCCGCACTAGGCTTCCTGTGCGTGTCCTCGGCCAAATACCACCAGTGCCAGCACCACGCATCAGGCCTTCAGTGCGCCTCGCCTGTTCAGCGCAGCCAGTGCTTTCTCCCTCTCCTGCGCTGTCGGAGTCTCCCGTCTGTTCAGCGGTTCTAGAGCCTTCCTCCTCTACAGCGCTGCCGGAGCCTCCTGTCTGTATAGATCAGCCTGAGCTGCTAGTCTGTATGGAGCAGCTAGTCTGCATGGAGCAGCCAGAGCTGCCAGTCTGCAAAGAGCTGCCAGTCTGCATGGAGTTGCCAGTCTGCATGGAGTTGCCAGTCTGCACAGAGCTGCTAGTCTGCATGGAGCAGCTAGAGCTGCCAGTCTGCAAGGAGCTGCCAGTCTCCATGAAGCCGCCAGAGCTGTCAGTCAGTATGGAGCAGCCAGAGCCGCCAGTCAGCATGGAGCAGCCAGAGCCGTCAGTCAGCATGAAGCAGCCAGATCTGCCAGTCAGCCAGACTCTTCCAGATCTGCCAGTCAGCCAGACTCTTCCAGATCCGCCAGACAGCCAGACTCTTCCAGATCTGCCAGTCAGCCAGACTCTTCCAGTCAGCCAGACTCTTCCAGGTCTGCCAGTCAGCCAGACTCTTCCAGATCTGCCAGTCAACCAGACTCTTCCAGATCTGCCAGTCAACCAGACTCTTCCAGATCTGCCAGTCAACCAGACCCTTCCAGATCTGCCAGTCAACCAGACTCTTCCAGATCTGCCAGTCAGCCAGACTCTTCCAGATCTGCCAGTCAACCAGACTCTTCCAGATCTGCCAGTCAACCAGACTCTTCCAGATCTGCCAGTCAACCAGACTCTTCCAGATCTGCCAGTCAAAAAGACTCTTCCAGATCTGCCAGTCAACCAGACTCTTCCAGATCTGCCAGTCAGCCAGACTCTTCCAGATCTGCCAGTCAACCAGACTCTTCCAGATCTGCCAGTCAACCAGACTCTTCCAGATCTGCTAGTCGGCCAGGATCTGCCAGTCAGCCAGGATCCGCCAGTCAGCCAGGATCTGCCAGTCAGCCAGGATCCGCCAGTCAGCCAGGATCC
Organism: Oncorhynchus masou masou; assembly: GCF_036934945.1. Lineage (NCBI taxonomy): Eukaryota > Metazoa > Chordata > Actinopteri > Salmoniformes > Salmonidae > Oncorhynchus > Oncorhynchus masou. The sequence goes on along the minus strand of NW_027011792.1, from coordinate 19,914 downwards.
GCCAGTCAGCCAGGATCTGCCGGATTCAACTGCCTGGCTGGGCTTCTTCTCAGTACTGGGCTTTTTCTCAGTACTGGGCTTTTTCTCAGTGCTGGGCTTCTTCTCAGTACTGGGCTTCCCCTCAGTCCCGAGCTGCCCCTCAGTCCCGAGCTGCCCCTCAGTCCCGAGCTGCCCCTCAGTCCCGAGCTGCCCCTCAGTCCCGAGTTGCCCCTCAGTCCCGAGTTGCCCCTCAGTCCCGAGTTGCCTCAGTCCCAAGCTGCCCCTCAGTCACGAGCTGCTCCTCTGTTATGTAGGGTTCTGGGTGAGGACTATTCGGCCATGGTCGGCGGTTAGGGTGGATTATCCATGGACGCGAAGGGGAGGAACAATGACATTTATGAAGTGGGTTCCACGTCAGGAGCCGGAACCGCCACCATGGACAGACGCCCACCCGGACCCTCCCTATGGTTTTGAGGTGCGTTCGGGAGTCCGCACCTTAGGGGGGGGGGTTCTGTCACGCCTTGGTCTTAGTATTTTGTGTTTTAGTTTATTAGTTAGTCAGACCAGGGTGTGACATGGGGTTATTATGTATTGTGTTTTCGTATTGGGGTTTGTAGTGTCTGGGATTGTAGCTGATTAGGGGTGTGTGTGTGTTTAATAGGTTGGCTGCTTGAGGCGGTTCTCAATCAGAGTCAGGTGATTCTCGTTGTCGCTGATTGGTAACTGTATTTAGGTAGCCTGGTTTTCGCCTTGTATTTCGTGGGTGACTGTTCCTGTCTCTGTGTAGTGTGCACCAGTCAGGCTGTAATAGGTTTCACGTTCTGTTTGTTATTTTTGTATTTATTAGTTATTCGTGTATAGTTCGTTCGTTTGTCTTCACTAAATAAACATGAGTAACTTTCACTCACGCTGCCAAGCTTACCCTAGTAAAACTGACTATCCTACCGATCCTCGACTTCGGCGATGTCATCTACAAAATTGCTTCCAACACTCTTCTCAGCAAACTGGATGCAGTTTATCACAGTGCCATCCGTTTTGTCACTAAAGCACCTTATACTACCCACCACTGCGACTTGTATGCTCTAGTCGGCTGGCCCTCGCTACATATTCGTCGCAAGACCCACTGGCTCCAGGTCGTCTACAAGGCCATGCTAGGTAAAGCTCCGCCTTATCTCAGTTCACTGGTTACGATGGCAACACCCATCCGCAGCTGTACATAATCTATTGGTAAATAGCCCACCCATTTTCACCTACCTCATCCCCACAGTTTTTATTTATTTACTTTTCTGCTCTTTTGCACACCAATATCTCTACCTGTACATGACCATTATCAATCCAGTGTTAATCTGCAATATTGTAATTATTCGCCTACCTCCTCATGTCTTTTGCACACATTGTATATAGACTCCCCTTTTTTTCTACTGTGTTATTGACTTGTTAATTGTTTACTCCATGTATAACTCTGCGCTGTCTGTTCACACTGCTATGCTTTATCTTGGCCAGGTCGCAGTTGTAAATGAGAACTTGTTCTCAACTAGCCTACCTGGTTAAATAAAGGTAAAATAAAATAAAAATAAATAAAAAACTTACACGCTGCATTTCAGTCCGACTCTCTTTCAACAAAAGAAGAACGCCGTTACATAGCTAGACATCTTACGACTTTATTAGCAATGTCCATTGAGAACGCACCACGACTATACCACTTAGCTAAGCTAAGAATGATGTGAATAATCCAATCAATAAATGTTTTCCTCCATCTGTATTTAATATTTCATTATTTGCGTCCATTCCTATGTTTAACCCTAAATGGCTCATCGGCACGCGATGCACTGTATGTGGCTCGAGACAGACATACCACACACAACTATGTATTAGTTCATATACTCGCAAGTTTGATGTATGAGTATCCACCTAACATTAGGGAGCTAGCTAATATACATACATACAAGCATCTGCTGTAATGATATGCTACGCAGTTTAAGGCTAGTAGTGTAATAATATATTAATAATATCTTTGAAAAGTAATTACTTTTTTATTTAATTGCTCAACATTTTCTTAACATTTGTAATAATTAGTTAAAGCAATTAATATTTACATTTTGTATTTACATTTGTATCATCTCTCATTGGACTTTCTTCAAATCTGCAAATGTTACGAAGCCATGTCCATTTTCTTGAAGAATTGCATTATGGGCCCTAAAAGCACAGCAATAGTGTCCACTGCTTGTATATTTCAAAATTTGGCGAATTTAGCATGACATCCGGGAACTTTTGGCATGCTAACTATATCCATACTATGAACAATAGTACTCAATACATTTTTATAAGAACAGTCTAACTTTACACGCATAAAAACTTTGGATGGAAACGTGCTTAATGATTAGAATCTTTCTGTATGAATGTATCTTCCCAGCTAGCAAATCATTTTCTGAGAACCGTGTTTCTTACAGCTTGGGTAGAACATGTGGTTCTTTGCTTATTTTGCATGTCACCTTCCCACAACTTTTCTGGATTAAAATAACATAGAAATTGGTAATGTTCTAGGAATGTTCTCCAACTGGTTTGACATTGAGAATGGTCTCAAAATGTTCAGAACACTTTGAGAAAGTAAGTTGAGACCCCGACTAAGTTGAAGCAAAGCTTAAGTGATTGTGTTCTGTGCTGTGGTGTGGACCTCCTATGTACTCTTCACATAGACCTAATATGATTGGCTCCATGGTAATGGTGTGTTATGGTATGTCTTGCAGTTATTACTATCTTCAGGGGCAAGGTGGAGGAGGTGGAGCTGCCAGTGGAGAAGGTTGACATCATCATCTCAGAGTGGATGGGCTACTGTCTCTTCTACGAGTCCATGCTCAATACCGTCATCTTTGCAAGGGACAAGTGGCTGGTAGGCATGTTTGTGTGTGTGTGTGTGTGTGTGTGTGTGTGTGTGTGTGTGTGTGTGTGTGTGTGTGTGTGTGTGTGTGTGTGTGTGTGTGTGTGTGTGTGTGTGTGTGTGTGTGTGTGTGTGTGTGTGTGTGTGTGTGTGTGTACATATGTGTGCGTGCACATGCATTAACCAGACATGCTAGCAGAACGAACAACGCTCAACAACCCTCACAGACTTAACCAGGGATGAAAACCATAACCTGGCTCGGCGTTTGGTTCTTCTCACATGCAGCACAGCTGATAAATGACATGTCTTGTGTGCAGGATTGATTGCAGGGTGTTTTTTCCTCCCCATATTTTACACAGAAACCCGGCGGTCTGATGTTTCCCGACCGTGCTGCACTGTATGTGGTGGCCATCGAGGACAGGCAGTACAAGGACTTCAAAATCCACTGTGAGTGTGTTTGTGTGTGTGTATGTTTAGTTGGCCCTGGGCCCTCACATAAGTCCTGCTGCCCGTAACTCCCTCTCTATTCCCAGGGTGGATCTTACCTGGCTTATGTTTCTGCTTCGCTAATAGACCGTGAATGTAGAACAACAATAGCAGCACATGCAAAAAAAAACACACACACAAACACACATACACACACACACATTAGTGTTGGTGCATTTGAACTTTTCAAAGGCATAAGTGGTGATTGATCTGATATTATAGGTCAACAAACCTCTCCATCTCTGTGCTAGCCCACACTAAAGCTCTCCTGGAGGATTTGGTGGAATTGTTCATCTTCATTTCAGCACAGAGACCAGAGACAAGAGCCATGGCAGCAGAACATAGGACAAGAAGCAGAAGCAATACACACACCCACTCCACATACACACTGCCACAACTAAGGAATTACACACCATGAGACAGAGCTCCTTAGGCTTACAGAAACCCAGGCCACATGACTGAGCACTGAAGAGAGGTCCAGCTCGTGCTGTTTCGCTCTCTGCGTGTGCAGAGGGATGTTTTAGGGAAAGGAAAGCTTTGAGAAGAGATAGAAGACAATTGGGGCACATTGTCCATGTTGGTCCCAGTCTGGTTCCAACAAACAGATGCTTATACTGTAGATGCCTTTTGGGAAGGGATGGCGTGCTGGATCACTTAGTGCTCTAAAATAATGTTCTGTCTGCATGAGAGAAGGGCTGTATTCATTAGGGCATACCATAGCAAAACATTTTGCAACAGAAAATGGAAATTAGCATTTCTTATCGGAGAAAATCAGATAGTGCCTCCCTGTTTCAGTCCATTTTCTTATGTTTAATGCTTAAGGAATATGAACTAGGACTAGACTATTTCAGTTTTAGGGCATGAGAATGCACATCAACAGCTGAGGTGCGACCTGCTCATTATTCCTTCCTCCTCCTATCGTTAAACTTAAGTGGTTCCACTTTAATGGGACACAATAGAGATGCTTACACACACACTATCCTATCTTAAAGATGCACATCGGGATCTAAAATTATACAAACATTTGACAGTCCATCTTTAAGTACTGTGGCCATGCATAATCTATGAACAGTTAGCCTGAGGAGAAAATATATTAGGGAAGAGAAGGAGAATCTCTCTGTTTACTGCAATGCACTGCAGTGATGGTTAGCTGGCCAAGTGCAACAGAGTCTAAGGAAGCTGTCTACCCGACCCTAAAGAAGGGCAATGAAATACTGTGAATCCGACCTAGAGAGGGACGAATACAACGCCTGTTTCTGAAATGGCCCTCAATTCCCTGTTTAGTCCAGTACTTTTGACCAGAGTCCTTGGGCCCTGGTCAACTACATAGGGATTAGGGTGCCATATCAAATAGACACAATGTATTCCTCCCTCTCGAGGGAGGACTTATGTAATATCCCTTCTTCCACAAAGGTGTTCCATAATGAGCTGTGTTTCCACAGGGTGGGAGAATGTGTATGGCTTTGACATGACCTGCATCCGTAACGTGGCCATGAAGGAGCCCCTGGTGGACATAGTAGACCCCAAACATGTGGTCACCAACTCTTGCCTGATCAAGGTCAGATATGTCTTCACTTCAGTTGTGTGTGTGTGTGTGTGTGTGTGTGTGTGTGTGTGTGTGTGTGTGTGTGTGTGTGTGTGTGTGTGTGTGTGTGTGTGTGTGTGTGTGTGTGTGTGTGTGTGTGTGTGTGTGTGTGTGTGTGTGGACAGTTGCAAGAAAAAGTATGTGAACCCTTTGGAATTACCTGGATTTCTGCATAAAATGAGTCCTAAAATTTGATCTGCTCTTCATCTTAGTCACAACGATAGACAGGCAAAGTGTGCCTAAACTAATAATACACAAACTATTGTATTTTTCTTGTCAATGTTGAATACATCATTTAAACATTCACAGTGAAGGTTGGAAAAAGTCTCTTCTGCTATTGCTCTCCTCTGCTGTCACCCGGCATCTGGCAAACTGTCGTGCAGTCCTGAACAGAACTACAGAGCTCACTTAAATTCTATTTTCTAGATACTTTACTTAGGACAGCTAGTCAGCCATACCAGTGATTGTTCGGGAGTTGACGTTATTGTCTCTACCTCGTGTTGAGATTTCAGAGTTCAAACCATTTTGGACGTGATTTGCAGCTAAAACGTCTCTCTGGTCTGATATGTTCATTCTTAACCCACCGTTTTATGCAGTTAATTCAAAAGTGGCGGTTCATGAGGCTCAAACGCTCTCTCACTTCACTCAAGGGGTCGTGACTACTCACTTGTACAAAGTTATAGAAACAATTTCCTCTTATAGTTTCTAAGATCACATCCCTCTCTTAAAAAAAACACTTTCATAATTTTTCATATTTCATACACAACGTAAAGGGTGGAGACTTCGTACATATAGTGTATTTACTTTTCAAGTTACAGTATCTCCTTAATAACATTTTGAATGACATCACAAAATAACAACCGAAATTACATTATTATTATTTTGGTCGCCTCTGAACATTCCCCAGTATTCGCTTTAAAATGTGTTAGTTTCGGCGGGAAACGTATGTGGAAAAAGACACATTCCTGTGGGAATTTGGAGAGGGAGATTAAAAGTTCTAATCCTTGAGTTACAACAGGGTGTGAACTGTCAACCCCCCACCCTCCCCACGAAGGAGAGGGGTCATCCATTGCAAAGCTGATCCGACCCATCTGGATCCTCACAGGACAGTCATGACACTGTCTATAGACACTATAATATGCATATATATATATACATACAGTGCCTTGCGAAAGTATTCGGCCCCCTTGAACTTTGCGACCTTTTGCCACATTTCATGCTTCAAACATAAAGATATAAAACTGTATTTTTTTGTGAAGAATCAACAACAAGTGGGACACAATCATGAAGTGGAACGACATTTATTGGATATTTCAAACTTTTTTAACAAATCAAAAACTGAAAAATTGGGCGTGCAAAACTATTCAGCCCCTTTACTTTCAGTGCAGCAAACTCTCTCCAGAAGTTCAGTGAGGATCTCTGAATGATCCAATGTTTGAAGGTAAGCCTTGAAATACATTCACAGGTACACCTCCAATTGACTCAAATTATGTCAATTAGCCTATCAGAAGCTTCTATAGCCATGACATAATTTTCTGGAATTTTCCAAGCTGTTTAAAGGTAGAGTCAACTTAGTGTATGTAAACCTCTGACCCACTGAAATTAAAGACACAGTGAATTATAAGTGAAATAATCTGTCTATTAACAATAGTTGGAAAATTACTTGTGTCATGCACAAAGTAGATATCCTAACTGACTTGCCAAAACTATAGTATGTTAACAAGAAATTTGGTTGAAAAGCGAGTTTTAATGAGGGAGAAAATAGTAAAATAAAAACCCCTTGAATGAGTAGGTGTGTTCTAGGTGTGTTCTAACATTTGACTGGAATTGTATTTATATTCCGGACTGACATGATTCGTTCTGATATTTTTGTATTTGTGTGTATTGTTAGATATTACTGCACTGTTGGAGCTAGCAACATAAGCATTTCACTGCACCTGCGATAACATTTACAAAATGTGTGTACTCGACCAATAAAATGTGATTTGATTTGTATATGTGGGTAGGATTTGTTGAGGCCCCGCAGTGTTAAAGCGTACAGTTTAATCAGAAAGCACTGACTCAACGTTGTCTCTGGGCTCATGCAGAGTGGGATTTACATAACCAGTGTTACTGTTATTTTTATAATGTTGCCACCAGCCGAGATCTAACCCTCAGAATAAATTAAAAAACAGGACTTTAAAAACATAAGCTCATTCAACATTAACCTATTAAAAACCATTCTGTATCAATGAGTTTTGTGCAGTAGGCTATAGGCTGAATACATTATAATTGCAAATTGGCTACACTTGAATTGCCCCGCCAATGTTATTAACCTCACACCATTTTAAAAGTATATTTCAATACGTGATGTAGTCACGAATCCCGCTTCCTGAGTCTGTGTTTGCCTGTGTTTCTGTCCTGGAGTTTGTTTCCGGTGTCCTGGAACGCACCCTGTCTGGTTGCCGGGCGAATTAGCTTGTTGGGAGATCGATGTTCACCCGCACCTGTATCCCATCAGTAATCTGCACACCTGTCCTGATCATCACCTCTCCCCTTCAAAAGCTCTGACCTGACATCCATTCCCTGCCGGATCGTTAGCCATGAACAGTATGTTGTGCCCACGAACCAGCCTCCAGTTTATAGAGTTTGTTTTTGTTTTATTGTTTTGTACGTCTTGCTTGCCTTTAACTTACCACCGTTTGTTTTGTCTACAGCCATTCACCCGGAACCCATACCCCATCCCTGTCTGCTCGTCGCCAGTGTGTTGTTATCCATTGGATCTGCCTATCCACTCCCATCAACCCACCTCTGCTGCCCGCTCCTCCACCCGGAACTATCTACCTCCACGTTCTCATTGATTAATAAATACTCACCATCTTTATACTCACCTTGTCCTGGTCTGCTTCTGGGTCCAATTCTGGTAAACCCTGACAGAACGATCCGGCCAGTGATGAACCCAGCGGACCTGGACTCCGTTTGCCATACAATTACCCAGCAGGTGAGACGATGTTGGGACAACACAACACGGCGCTACACGAGATAGCGGGTTCAATCTGGAACTTATCGGATAGATTAACGAGTATCCAGGATCAGCTCAGGTTGCCGCGGATCATCCACCACCTGTTTCACCCATATCACCTGCCGATTCGGGAGCGGGTTCCTTCCGTGAGCCCAAGGTTCCGACACCGGAGAAGTACGAGGGAGATCTGGGAGGATGCCGTTCTTTTACAGTGTGGGTTAGTTTTTGATCTGCAGCCCCACTCTTACGCCACAGATAAGGCTAGGATAGCTTTTGTTATTGAGCTGCTGCGTGGTAGAGCTCTGGAATGGGCTTCAGCTGTTTGGGAACGACGGGACACATGCATGACGTCATACCAGGGTTTCACGGCAGAGATGAGAAAGCTTTGAGGACTGAACCGGTTAAGATGTTGTTGTCGGGGAATCATTCAGAGGTTATTTCTTTTTTCATTTTGCCTTCCCCCCATGTTCCTCTGGTTCTTGGATACCCCTGGCTAAGAGAACACAATCCTTCGTTCGATTGGGTGACTGGTAAGGTAACTAGTTGGAACATTGAGTGCCATGCTAACTGCCTCAGGACTGCCTGTTCTCATGCTGTCCCCAGTCGGGTCAGTGAGTCTGCTCCTCCTGATTTGTCCCTGGTTCCTGAAACATATCACGAGTTGGGTGAGGTGTTCAGTAAGCAGAAAGCTCAGTCACTTCCTCCCCACCGACCTTATGATTGTACAATTAAGCTGTTCCCTGGAGCTGCCTTTCCCAAGGGACGGTTATACAGTATTTCTCGACCTGAGCGGGAAGCCCTGGAGACCTACATAAAGGAGTCTCTTGCTGCAGGTCTCATTCGTCCCTAGTCATCACCCCTGGGAGCTGGATTTTTTTTTGTGAGTAAGAAGGATGGCTCTCTTCGACCGTGTATTGATTATCGGGGGTTGAATGATATTACGGTCAAAAACAAGTACCCCTTGCCCTTGATGAGCTCCGCTTTCGATTCTTTACAGGGTGCTACTGTGTTTATCCAAGCTTGATCTACGCAATGCGTATCATCTGGTTTGGATCAAAGAGGGGGACGAGTGGTTGACTGGATTCAATACACCTATGGGACATTTCGAGTACCAGGTGATGCCGTTTGGACTTTCCAACGCTCCAGTAGTGTTCCAAAGTTTGGTGAATGACGTGCTGAGGGATATGATCGGTCTGTTTGTGTTCGTTTACCTGGATGACATCCTGATTTTCTCCAAGGAGCTTTCCAGCCACATCCAGCATGTTAAGCAGGTCCTGCAGCGGTTATTGGAGAACCGTCTGTTTGTGAAGGCAGAGAAGTGTGATTTTCACGCCCACACTACATCCTTCCTCGGGTACATCATCTCCAGGGGTGAGATCAAGATGGACCAAGAGAAGGTTCGGGATTGGGCCCGGCCCGGTACGAGATTGCAGCTCCAGAGATTCCTGGGATTTGCGAACTTCTATCGGAGGTTTATCCGTGATTACAGCCGGGTGGCCGTCCCTTTAACTGCTCTGACGTCTTGCACCAGAATTTTCTGTTGGACTCCTGAGGCAGACCGAGCATTTCTGAACTTGAAGAGCCGATTCACCAACGCGCCGATTCTCTCTCAACCCGGACACTTCCCGTCAGTTTGTTATTGAGGTGGACGCGTCTGATGTGGGGGTGGGCGCCATCCTGTCCCTGCGTAGCTCCACTCGCGGTAAACTCCATCCCTGTGCCTTCTACTCTTGTCATCTTTCACCAGCTGAGAGAAACTACGATGTGGGTAACCGCGAGCTTCTCGCTGTGAAGCTTGCCTTGGAGGAGTGGCGTCACTGGTTGGAGGGAGCGGAGCAACCGTTTGTGGTCTGGACTGACCACAAGAATCTGGCTTACGTGCAATCGGCTAAACATCTCAACTCCCGTCAGGCCAGGTGGGCTTTGTTTTTTGGACGCTTCAATTTTTCCCTGACGTTCCGACCTGGGTCGAAGAATGGCAAAGCGGACGCCTTGTCCCGGATGTTCTCCAAGACGGATGAGAGTGGGGCCAAGACTGAGACGATTCTTCCCCAGAACCTTGTCGTGGGAGCCGTTACATGGATGATTGAGGAGGAGGTGATGGCGGCCCTTCGGACGCAGCCTGGCCCCGGTAACGGTCCACCCGGTTGGTTGTTCGTGCCTGAGTCGGTCCGTTCTGCTGTTCTTCAGTGGTCCCACGCCAGCAAGATAGCTTGTCACCTTGGCGTTGCTCGGACTATGGCGCTACTGCGCAGACGATTTTGGTGGCCTGCCATGGGAGAAGATACCCGGAGGTTTGTTGCCGCATGTCCTGTTTGTGCTCATAACAAGAGTACCAATCGGCCCAGCTCTGGGCTTCTTCACCCCCTACCTATTCCTCGGCGACCTTGGTCGCATCTGGCCATGGATTTTGTCACGGGATTGCTCCCTTCTGTTGGGAACACGGTCATTCTGACCATTGTGGACAGATTCAGAAAGTTTGCTCATTTTGTCCCTCTCTCCAAGCTTCCATCTGCCACGGAGACGTCCGAGATCCTGGTTAGGGAGGTTTTCAGGGTCCACGGATTGCCCAGTGACATTGTTTCTGACCGTGGTCCTCAGTTTACCTCTGCTGTCTGGAGATCCTTCTGTTTGGCCATTGGAGCTACAGTCAGTCTCACTTCTGGATTTCACCCACAATCTAATGGTCAGGTGGAGAGAGCCAACCAGAAGATGGAGTCCACGCTGCGTTGTCTTGTCTCCTCTGATCCCACCTCTTGGTCATCTCAATTACCCTGGGTCGAGAATGCCCATAATACCCTTCCTTCATCTGCCACTGGGATGTCCCCCTTCCAATGCCTGTACGGATACCAACCTCCCTGGTTTCCTTCTCAGGAGAGGGATCTTTCGGTTCCTTCTGTCCAGGCCCACATTCGTCGTTGCCACCAGACCTGGCATCGGGCCAGGAAGGTTCTCCTTAGAGTTTCTGACCGGTATCAGATCCAGGCAAATCGTCGCCGTATTCCTGCTCCCGCTTATACCATCGGAGATAAGGTTTGGTTGGCTACACGGGATCTTCCTCTACGGACTGAGTCGAGGAAACTGTCACCAAGGTTCATTGGTCCGTTTGTGGTGGAGGGAATCATTAACCCTGTTGTGGTCCGACTCAAATTGCCGGCAACGCTTCTAGTACACCCCACCTTTCATGTCTCCTGCCTCAAGCCGGTTCTCCTCAGTCCTCTGTTGCCCCCTCCTCCTCGTCCTCCTCCTCCTTGGATGATCGGAGGTGGTCCTGCCTACACGGTGCGCCGCATAATGGATTCCAGACGACGGGGTCGAGGTTTCCAATATCTCGTGGATTGGGAAGGATATGGTCCAGAGGAGAGGAGTTGGATTCCTCGGCGTCAGATCCTTGATGACGACCTGCTTCGTGACTTCTACCGCCTCCACCCTGGTGCTCCAGGTAGTCCGCCTTGTGGCGTTCGTCGGAGGGGGGGTACTGTCACGAATCCCGCTTCCTGAGTCTGTGTTTGCCTGTGTTTCTGTCCTGGAGTGTGTTTCCGGTGTCCTGGAACGCACCCTTTCTGGTTGCCGGGCGAATTAGCTTGTTGGGAGATCAATGTTCACCCGCACCTGTATCCCATCAGTAATCTGCACACCTGTCCTGATCATCACCTCTCCCCTTCAAAAGCTCTGACCTGACATCCATTCCCTGCCGGATCGTTAGCCATGAACAGTATGTTGTGCCCACGAACCAGCCTCCAGTTTATAGAGTTTGTTTTTGTTTTATTGTTTTGTACGTCTTGCTTGCCTTTAACCTACCGCCGTTTGTTTTGTCTACAGCCATTCACCCGGAACCCATACCCCATCCCTGTCTGCTCGTCGCCAGTGTGTTGTTATCCATTGGATCTGCCTATCAACCCACCTCTGCTGCCCGCTCCTCCACCCGGAACGATCTACCTCCACGTTCTCATTGATTAATAAATACTCACCATCTTTATACTCACCTTGTCCTGGTCTGCTTCTGGGTCCAATTCTGGTAAACCCTGACAGATGTACTGGTAATAGATAATTTGTTGTATTACTTCTTGTGAGGCATAAATTGAAATCATTAGCATTTTTTATTTATTTTACTGGTGACTGATGGTGCCTATATGTGATGGTCAGTCTCAGCGGATGGAAAGTTGGAGGAAGATGGAGTGTGTGTGAGAATGAGAAGCCCCTTAACCTGTTGATGCTCTGGGGGCGCAATTTCATTTTTGGATGAAAAACGTTCCCGTTTTAAACAAGACATTTTGTCACAAAAAGATGCTCGACTATGCATATAATTGCTACCGTTCGAAAGAAAACACTCTGACGTGTCCAGAAATACAAAGATCTTCTCTGTGCGTGCCCTATAACGTGAGCTTCAGGCAAAACCAAGATGAGATGGCATCCAGGAAATGACAAGGATTTTTGAGGCTCTGTTTTTCATGATCTCCTTATATGGCTGTGAACGCAAGAGGAATGAGTCAACCCTTTCTGTCGTTTCCCCAAGGTGTCTGCAGCATTGTGACGTATTTGTGGGCAGATCATTGGAAGATTGACCACATTTACCACGTGTCCGCCCGGTGTCCTGCGCCGAAATTGGTGCGCAAAAGTCACCTGCCAGTATTTTTCCATGCGATACAGAGAGGAAAGCAAGCTTCCACGAACTGCATGTCAATGAAGAGATATGTGAAAAAACACCTTGAGGATTGATTCCAAACAACGTTTGCCATGTTTCGGTCGATATTATGTAGTTAATCCGGAAAAAGTTTCACGTTGTAGGTGACTGCATTTTCGGTTCGTTTCGGTAGCCAGACGCAATGTAGAAAACGGAACGATTTCTCCTACACACAGACGCTTTCAGGAAACACTGCGCATTTGGTATGTGACTGAGACTCTCCTCATTGAAAACATCAGAAGCTCTTCAAAGGTAAATGATTTTATTTATTTGGTTATCTGGTTTTTGTGAAAATGTTGCGTGCTACATGCTACACAAAATGCTATGCTAGCTTTGCATACTCTTACACAAATTAGTCAATTTCTATGGTTCAAAAGCATATTTTGAAAATCTGAGATGACAGTGTTGTTAAGAAAAGGCTAAGCTTGAGAGCAAACGCATTATTTTAATTTTATTTGCGATTTTCAGAAATCGTTAATGTTGCGTTATGCTAATGAGCCTGAGGCTTTAGTCACGATCCCGGATCCGGGATGGGGAGTTTCAAGAGGTTAAATTGAAATTGAGAGCAGCTGATAGGCTGCCTCTCACCCAGTGGTGGGCCCTCGGGGCCAGCAAGGCCTTCTCTGCTGGCCTAAACATCATCAGAATATAATTTTTTTTAAATATATTTTCCCACAAATATGTATTAAATTATTCCCCAGAGTAAGAGTTACACTCTTCATTTCATAGCGTTCCTCTTGGTTGCACTGCTTCCAGCCCCAGGTTGAGATTTGGAGGGCTGGTCTTTATGTTAGATATTTTATCCAATCATATTCAGCCATCATATGTTGCCAGGGGTCTAAAATCTGCCCTCAGGCCTTCAGAATCAACAATGCGGGCGCTTGTAGCCTAACGTGAATGGAAATTAACATTTTGTGTCAACCAATCAGCTTTAGAGTTGGCTATTGTATGCCTGCTGGCTGGCTCCAGTGTTACACAGGAGCCAGCTAGCAGGCGTAGTGCCTGCACGTCTTTTGATTGGATTACCAATATTGAGAGGCAGGTCCTATATGGGCAGGTCTCAGAATTAGGAAACTGAAATTGATCAACGAATTAATTCGCGTACTACTAAACTGTTTTTTCAACCCACAATGGCGGAAGGAGAAGATATCGATTTGGTTGAGGATATAATTATAACGCCATTCTCAAGACAAACTTTTCAAGAAAAGTTAGACATTGTCAGGAGAGGTAGATGCCGACGCTACAAAGCCGACGCTACAAAGACAGGCTCCGAGAAGCACTGCAAACTGTACTGCTGGGAATGCCTATTATTTGCAAGTGATCGATTTGGTGTTTGGAGCCACACTGGCTTTGCAAACCTGAGTTGTCTAACCAAGGCAGCAACGAGACACCAAAGTACGGCTGGGCACTTACAAACAATGGTGCTTTTGAAAACCTTTGGGGACACCCGAGTGGATCTACAGCTCAACGAACAAGCGCGCAGGGCAACGAAGCTGCACAATGAAATGGTATTGTACTCTTCCCCTGCAATTCTCTGAATAAAAATGTTGATTTCAAGGTGACGCAACGCCTGGTTATCCTGCGTTTCTGTCTAAATGTATAGTGTCTAGAGCCATGGCATCATAATGATGGTAATAAGAGGTGGATTAATTCGGGTGGGACTGTGTAGGACTTCACTGAAGGCCCAGGCCCCAGAACCACGGCACGCTACTGCTCCCTCAGCTCTTCCTCCCTCCTCTGACTGACCACAAAAGGGACACCGTCTTCCATCTGATGGCGAAGTTCGAGGAACACTTTATTTCTGACTCATGCACAAATTCATGTTGTTACTCGTATGAACAGGGAACGTGAAATCCTTCTCGATATTGGAAAGACACATGTCGCTAATAACAATGCTAGTCTATCGATACACTTTGTAATGCGAGTGGATGGGGAGCGCGTTTTATATCTTATAAAAGTGTTGAATAAAGTGACAGTGTTGAATACAATCTTAAACATGAAGTCAATCATAAAAACAGCAGATATTGCTGTACTCGTTGACAGTCTCTCTCTAGTTATGGTTTTTAAAATGTTGAAATCAAATCTCACACGTTAGAGTCGACTATCAACTTCGATGTTGGCTCGTGGAAGCTGCAGACAAAGTGATTTGATCTCATTGGTCAGCCGTAGACTATTTGCACTTGATTTGCTCTCCGGGCCCGCCGGGTAGGCGGAGTTTGTACCTTCAGACATTAAATGGTTGAAAATGGGAACACTTCGAGTACCTGGCTCGCAGGGCAGCTGAATCAAGTACAAATTAAAAAAAATGGTGCTTTTTGTTTGGTGATTTACTGACTAGGAAAGCCATGGAGATTGCGATCGAACGGTTGGTGATCACTGGGTTACAGTAAAGGGACAGTAAACAATCCACATACCAATCACAATTCAGAGTTGTATGACCTCAGCTGTAACTAGACAATATGTTACCGTAACGTGATCCTTCACATGCTGGCCATCCTTCACTACAGGTACAGGGATTGTTCCATGCATGATGCTATGCATCTATTCCCATGTCTAGACCGCTAATTGTGTAGTTTGTCCGAGGTGCCCTTCTTATCTTGTTTATTGATTGGATTGTTCTGCCCTTTTCTCAGTTCAGATGTTACATAACTAAAATTTGTTTCTATTATTCTAAAGCCATTAGACTATAATAAGAGGAAGCAGGGAAATAATCTTTGAAACAGTCAGTGTTTTAAATTCAAGATTTTGACACTGGTGCCTTATTTGTCCTTCGCGCCTGTAAAATGAAACCCCTTTGAAAATAACAACCCACTCACAAGCTGTTGCATGTCTTCTAAATGGATTACAGGATGAATCGTGTCATTAATCTTGTACACAGACAGTGTGCAAAAGCTTAGGCTGTTAAAAAGATGAAATGAGTGCCTCATGTTCAGAACTTCACCTTTACTGTGAGTGAGATAGAGAGAGCTGAATTGAATTGTTGTCCTGCACTATAAAAATATGACTTTCAGGAGTTATTGGTGCATGACCAAAATAAACCGTTTTTACTCTTATGGAAGCTGGGATTTGTTGGCGAAAAATAGCAGGGGAGCTTGACTTTGTATTGCACACTTTTGTTGTTGTTTTTTTTTTTTACTGCTGATCGCGCGATACATAAAAGTTATTTTTCCACTGCAACTATGTGGGTCTCACCAGAACAGAGAGCTGTGTTCCACTACCATATGCTCTCCTCCCTCTCCTCTCTCCCAATGCAGAATCACGAGGCATCAGATACCCTGTTAAAATGTGGGATATGAACCAGGGGAGGTCTATAAAGGAGCAGGACACCAGTACAACAGTACCCTGACAATAGTTACTGCCTTGGTTCTCCAGCCAAATGACCCCATCTTCTCCTCGTTCTCCCCTATAGTGGGGTTTCCTTGGCTGGTCCCTCTGGGGGAGGGGGTACTGGGGTTTGGTTTCAGCTGCGTGAACCTTGAACCCAAAGGGAGAGGTTGGAGCAGAGTAGCAGAAAGCAGAGGCTTCATCCTTGACAGAGAGAATAAGGGACTCGGGGATAATACAGGATACAGTGCTCAGAGGCACCGCCACATAGATCATATGACACGCATATAAGACCTGCACCTGGACACACTCACACCTCTCATCTCCTTACAATACTTACTGTAAGACTTGACCAGCCTCCCATGGCACACTGCTTAATGGCCACCCACAGAGGAAGAGTTAGGCCTACATATGTAGAATCTTAACTTGACCTGTATTTTCGCAGCAAAACAAATCCTGCAGCAACATAATTTTGCTTGAACAGTGGTTAGGCTATTAGCTGGTCCAAATGAGGGTACATGAAAAGTGGAATACTGTTAATATAACTGTGTGTTTAGTACGGGTTTTCAGTGAATTTATGTAAGTCACAAAATTCTCAGCAACAAAAGAGTGATATAAATATAATCCTACATCTGTACATGTACATGTACAATGGAGAAACCACTGTGCTGGCAGTGAATGGTGTGAATAGAATCTCTGTGTAACTCAGGATAACATTAACAATGCTAGATGTAGATGTAACAGAGTAGTGTGGTTATTCTCTCTCTTCAACAGGAGGTGGACATCTACACAGTGAAGACTGAGGACTTGTCCTTCACTTCAGCCTTCTGCCTTCAGATCCAGAGGAACGACTACATCCATGCCCTGGTCACCTACTTCAACATTGAGTTCACCAAGTGTCACAAGAAAACTGGCTTCTCCACCGGTACGTCCTCAACTCTCTTTCTCTTCTCAGTCTTGTTCTCTCTCCCTCTCTCTCTCTCTCTGATTTTTCACACAGGCTTATATAATATATTATGAACTGGGTGCTCCGATCCCTGAATGCTTATTGGTTGAAAGCCATGGTATATCAGACCGTATACCATGGGTATGACACATTTTGTTTTAAAGCTCTAATTACGTTGGTAACCAGTTTATAATAGCAATAAGGTACCTCATGGGTTTGTGCTATATGGCCAATATACTACGGCTAAGGGCTGTATGCAGGCACTCCGCGTTGCGTCGTACATAAGAACAGCCCTTAGCCGTGGTATATTGGCCATATACCACAAACCCATGAGGTGCCTTATTGCTTAAGTATACTATGGTATAAATACTATAGTATTTACTGTACTGATTTTGCTAATTTTACTGTAGTATTCATTGTAGTGGTTTTGTAGACTAGAGTCAGCAAAAACACTACAGTGAATACTGTAGTTTTACTGTAGTATACTGTTTTTTTTACAGTTAACTATAGTAGAAATACTATAGTAATTAATGTAGTGTTGTTGTGGATTATAGTATACTGTAGTATTTACTGTAGTGTTTTTGTTTAATTATCTTTGACATAGAAGTGGAGTCTTTGTAACGGGTTTCTTCCATCTCCTCCTCTGACGAAGAGGTGGAACAAGGATCGGACCAAAATGCAGCGTGGTTCGTTAGATACATCTTTAATGATGAAGAAAACACGAACAATACAACAAACGTCGAAAACCGAAACAGCCCTGACTGGTGCAACAAACACAGAGTCAGGAACAATCACCCACAAACACACAGTGAAACCCAGGCTACCTAAATATGGTTCACAATCAGAGACAACGATAATCACCTGACTCTGATTCAGAACCGCCTCAGGCAGCCATAGACTAATCTATACACCCCACACAACCCCAAGACGAAACACACTGCAAATAAACCCATGTTACACCCTGGCCTGACCCAATAAATGAAGATAACATAATAAATATAGACCAGGGCGTGACAGAACACCCCCCCCCCCAAGGTGCGGACTCCCGGACGCACATCAAAACAATAGGGAGGGTCCGGGTGGGCGTCTGTCCATGGTGGCGGCTCCGGCTCGGGACGTGGAACCCACTCTATGAATGTCTTAGTCCCCCCTCCTCGCGTCCTAGGATTGTCCACCCTCGCCGCCGACCATGGCCTAGTAGTCCTCACCCAGAACCATACTGGACTGAGGGGCAGCTCGGGACAGAGGGGCAGCTCGGGTCAGAGGGGCAGCTCGGGACAGAGTAAGCCCAGCACTGAGTGTAAGTCCAGCACTGAGAGGAAGCCCAGCACTGAGAGGAAGCCCAGCCAGGGAGTTGAATCCGGCAGATCCTGGCTGGCTGGCAGTTCTGGCAGATCCTGGCTGACTGGCGGATCTGGAAGAGTCTGGTTGACTAGCAGATCTGGAAGAGTCTGGCTGACTGGCAGATCTGGAAGAGTCTGGCTGGCTGGCAGTTCTGGCAGATCCTGGCTGACTGGCGGATCTGGAAGAGTCTGGTTGACTAGCAGATCTGGAAGAGTCTGGCTGACTGGCAGATCTGGAAGAGTCTGGCTGACTGGCAGATCTGGAAGAGTCTGGCTGACTGGCAGATCTGGAAGAGTCTGGCTGACTGGCGGATCCTGGCAGACTGACGGCTCTGGCTGCTCCACGCTGACTGGCAGCTCTGGCTGCTTCATGCTGACTGGCGGCTCTGGCTGCTCCATGCTGACTGGCGGCTCTGGCTGCTCCATGCTGACTGGCGGCTCTGGCTGCTCCATGCTGACTGGCGGCTCTGGCAGCTCCTTGCAGACTGGCAGCTCCTTGCAGACTGGCAGCTCCATGCAGACTGGCAGCTCCATGCAGACTGACAGCTCCATGCAGACTGACAGCTCCATGCAGACTGACAGCTCCATGCAGACTGACAGTTCTGGCTGCTCCAAGCAGACTGACAGCTCTGGCTGCTCCATGCAGACTGACAGCTCTGGCTGCTCCATGCAGGCTGGCAGCTCTGGCTGCTCCATGCAGGCTGGCAGCTCTGGCTGCGCTAAATGGGCAGGAGACTCCGGCAGCGCTGTAGAGGCGGAAGTCTCTGGCAGCGCTAAACAGGCGGGAGACTCCAGCAGCACAGGAGAGGAGGAAGGCTCCGGCAGCGCTGAACAGGCGGGAGACTCCAGCAGCACAGGAGAGGAGGAAGGCTCCGGCAGCGCTGGAGAGGCAAGGCGCACAGTAGGTCTGATGCGTGGTGCTGGCACTGGTGGTACTGGGCCGAGGACACGCACAGGAAGCCTGGTGCGGGGAGCTGCCACCGGAGGGCTGGGGTGTGGAGGTGGTACTGGGTAGACCGGACCGTGCAGGCGCACTGGAGCTCATGAGCACCGAGCCTGCCCAACCTTACCTGGTTGAATACTCCCGGTCGCTCTGCCAGTGCGGCATGGTGGAATAGCCCGCACTGGGTTATGCAGGCGAAACGGGGATACCGAGCGTAAGGCTGGTGCCATGTAAGCTGGCCCAAGGAGACGCACTGGGGACCAGATGCGTAGAGCCGGCTTCATGGCATTTGGTTCGACGCTCAATCTAGCCCGGCCGATACGCGGAGCTGGAATAGAACGCACCGGGCTATGCACCCGCACTGGAGACACCGTGCGCACCACAGCATAACACGGTGCCTGCCCGGTCTCTCTAGCCCCCCGGTAAGCACAGGGAGTTTGCGCAGGTCTCCTACCTGGCATAGCCATACTCCCTGTTAGTCCCCCCCCCCCAAGAAATTTTTGGGGCTGACTCTCGGGCTTCCAACCGCGTCGCCGCGCTGCCTCTTCATACCAGCGCCTCTCCGCTTTCACCGTCTCCAGTTCTTCCTTGGGACGGTGATATTCTCCAGGCTGTGCCCAGGGTCCTTTTCCGTCCAATATCTCCTCCCAAGTCCAGAAGTCCTGTGATTGCTGTTGCTGCCATTGTTGCTTCTCCTGTGGCTCCTGCCTGTTGACACGTTGCTTGGTCCGTTTGTGGTGGGTGA
>NW_027011791.1:0-22181 GCF_036934945.1 Oncorhynchus masou masou | reverse complement strand
TGGATTGGCTGTCTACTACTAATGACAGGGCTGTATCTACATGGATTGGCTGTCTACTACTAATGACAGGGCTGTATCTACATGTTGGATTGGCTGTCTACTACTAATGACAGGGCTGTATCTACATGGATTGGCTGTCTACTACTAATGACAGGGCTGTATCTACATGGATTGGCTGTCTACTACTAATGACAGGGCTGTATCTACATGGATTGGCTGTCTACTAATAATGACAGGGCTGTATCTACATGTTGGATTGGCTGTCTACTACTAATGACAGGGCTGTATCTACATGTTGGATTGGCTGTCTACTACTAATGACAGGGCTGTATCTACATGGATTGGCTGTCTACTACTAATGACAGGGCTGTATCTACATGGATTGGCTGTCTACTACTAATGACAGGGCTGTATGTACATGGATTGGCTGTCTACTACTAATGACAGGGCTGTATCTACATGGATTGGCTGTCTACTACTAATGACAGTGCTGTATCTACATGTTGGATTGGTTGTCTACTAATGACAGGGCTGTATCTACATGGATTGGCTGTCTACTACTAATGACAGGGCTGTATCTACATGGATTGGCTGTCTACTACTAATGACAGGGCTGTATCTACATGGATTGGCTGTCTACTACTAATGACAGGGCTGTATCTACATGTTGGATTGGCTGTCTACTACTAATGACAGGGCTGTATCTACATGTTGGATTGGCTGTCTACTACTAATGACAGGGCTGTATCTACATGTTGATTGGCTGTCTACTACTAATGACAGGGCTGTCTACATGGATTGGCTGTCTACTAATGACAGGGCTGTATCTACATGGATTGGCTGTCTACTACTAATGACAGTGCTGTATCTACATGTTGATTGGTTGTCTACTACTAATGACAGGGCTGTATCTACATGGATTGGCTGTCTACTACTAATGACAGGGCTCTATCTACATGGATTGGCTGTCTACTACTAATGACAGGGCTGTATCTACATGGATTGGCTGTCTACTACTAATGACAGGGCTGTATCTACATGTTGGATTGGCTGTCTACTACTAATGACAGGCTGTATCTACATGGATTGGCTGTCTACTACTAATGACAGGGCTGTATCTACATGTTGGATTGGCTGTCTACTACTAATGACAGGGCTGTATCTACATGTTGGATTGGCTGTCTACTACTAATGACAGGGCTGTATCTACATGGACTGGCTGTCTACTACTAATGACAGGGCTGTATCTACATGGATTGGCTGTCTGCTACTAATGACAGGGCTGTATCTACATGGATTGGCTGTCTACTACTAATGACAGGGCTGTATCTACATGGATTGGCTGTCTACTACTAATGACAGGGCTGTATCTACATGTTGGATTGGCTGTCTACTACTAATGACAGGGCTGTATCTACATGGATTGGCTGTCTACTACTAATGACAGGGCTGTATCTACATGGATTGGCTGTCTACTACTAATGACAGGGCTGTATCTACATGGATTGGCTGTCTACTAATAATGACAGGGCTGTATCTACATGTTGGATTGGCTGTCTACTACTAATGACAGGGCTGTATCTACATGTTGGATTGGCTGTCTACTACTAATGACAGGGCTGTATCTACATGTTGGATTGGCTGTCTACTACTAATGACAGGGCTGTATCTACATGGATTGGCTGTCTACTACTAATGACAGGGCTGTATCTACATGTTGGATTGGCTGTCTACTACTAATGACAGGGCTGTATCTACATGGATTGGCTGTCTACTACTAATGACAGGGCTGTATCTACATGGATTGGCTGTCTACTACTAATGACAGGGCTGTATCTACATGGATTGGCTGTCTACTACTAATGACAGGGCTGTATCTACATGGATTGGCTGTCTACTACTAATGACAGGGCTGTATCTACATGGATTGGCTGTCTACTACTAATGACAGGGCTGTATCTACATGGATTGGCTGTCTACTACTAATGACAGGGCTGTATCTACATGGATTGGCTGTCTGCTACTAATGACAGGGCTGTATCTAATTGGCTGTCTACTACTAATGACAGGGCTGTATCTACATGTTGGATTGGCTGTCTACTACTAATGACAGGGCTGTATCTACATGGACTGGCTGTCTACTACTAATGACAGGGCTGTATCTACATGGATTGGCTGTCTACTACTAATGACAGGGCTGTATCTACATGTTGGATTGGCTGTCTACTACTAATGACAGGGCTGTATCTACATGGATTGGCTGTCTACTACTAATGACAGGGCTGTATCTACATGTTGGATTGGCTGTCTACTACTAATGACAGGGCTGTATCTACATGGATTGGCTGTCTACTACTAATGACAGGGCTGTATCTACATGGATTGGCTGTCTACTACTAATGACAGGGCTGTATCTACATGGATTGGCTGTCTTCTACTAATGACAGGGCTGTATCTACATGTTGGATTGGCTGTCTACTACTAATGACAGGGCTGTATCTACATGGATTGGCTGTCTTCTACTAATGACAGGGCTGTATCTACATGTTGGATTGGCTGTCTACTACTAATGACAGGGCTGTATCTACATGGATTGGCTGTCTACTACTAATGACAGGGCTGTATCTACATGGATTGGCTGTCTACTACTAATGACAGGGCTGTATCTACATGGACTGGCTGTCTACTACTAATGACAGGGCTGTATCTACATGTTGGATTGGCTGTCTACTACTAATGAAAGGGCTGTATCTACATGTTGGATTGGCTGTCTTCTACTAATGACAGGGCTGTATCTACATGTTGGATTGGCTGTCTACTACTAATGACAGGGCTGTATCTACATGGATTGGCTGTCTACTACTAATGACAGGGCTGTATCTACATGGATTGGCTGTCTACTACTAATGACATGGCTGTATCTACATGGATTGGCTGTCTACTACTAATGACAGGGCTGTATCTACATGGATTGGCTGTCTACTACAAATGACAGGGCTGTATCTACATGGATTGGCTGTCTACTACTAATGACAGGGCTGTATCTACATGGATTGGCTGTCTACTACTAATGACAGGGCTGTATGTACATGTTGGATTGGCTGTCTACTACTAATGACAGGGCTGTATCTACATGGATTGGCTGTCTACTACTAATGACAGGGCTGTATCTACATGTTGGATTGGCTGTCTACTACTAATGACAGGGCTGTATCTACATGGATTGGCTGTCTACTACTAATGACAGGGCTGTATCTACATGGATTGGCTGTCTACTACTAATGACAGGGCTGTATGTACATGTTGGATTGGCTGTCTACTACTAATGACAGGGCTGTATCTACATGGATTGGCTGTCTACTACTAATGACAGGGCTGTATCTACATGTTGGATTGGCTGTCTACTACTAATGACAGGGCTGTATCTACATGGATTGGCTGTCTACTACTAATGACAGGGCTGTATCTACATGTTGGATTGGCTGTCTACTACTAATGACAGGGCTGTATCTACATGGATTGGCTGTCTACTACTAATGACAGGGCTGTATCTACATGGATTGGCTGTCTACTACTAATGACAGGGCTGTATCTACATGGATTGGCTGTCTACTACTAATGACAGGGCTGTATCTACATGTTGGATTGGCTGTCTACTACTTTTGACAGGGCTGTATCTACATGGATTGGCTGTCTACTACTAATGACAGGGCTGTATCTACATGTTGGATTGGCTGTCTACTACTAATGACAGGGCTGTATCTACATGGATTGGCTGTCTACTACTAATGACAGGGCTGTATCTACATGGATTGGCTGTCTACTACTAATGACAGGGCTGTATCTACATGGATTGGTTGTCTACTACTAATGACAGGGCTGTATCTACATGTTGGATTGGCTGTCTTCTACTAATGACAGGGCTGTATCTACATGGATTGGCTGTCTACTACTAATGACAGGGCTGTATCTACATGGATTGGCTGTCTACTACTAATGACAGGGCTGTATCTACATGTTGGATTGGCTGTCTACTACTAATGACAGGGCTGTATCTACATGTTGGATTGGCTGTCTACTACTAATGACAGGGCTGTATCTACATGTTGGATTGGCTGTCTACTACTAATGACAGGGCTGTATCTACATGTATTGGCTGTCTTCTACTAATGACAGGGCTGTATCTACATGGATTGGCTGTCTACTACTAATGACAGGGCTGTATCTACATGGATTGGCTGTCTACTACTAATGACAGGGCTGTATCTACATGTTGGATTGGCTGTCTACTACTAATGACAGGGCTGTATCTACATGGATTGGCTGTCTTCTACTAATGACAGGGCTGTATCTACATGGATTGGCTGTCTACTACTAATGACAGGGCTGTATCTACATGGATTGGCTGTCTACTACTAATGACAGGGCTGTATCTACATGGATTGGCTGTCTACTACTAATGACAGGGCTGTATCTACATGGATTGGCTGTCTACTACTAATGACAGGGCTGTATCTACATGTTGGATTGGCTGTCTACTACTAATGACAGGGCTGTATCTACATGGATTGGCTGTCTACTACTAATGACAGGGCTGTATCTACATGGATTGGCTGTCTACTACTAATGACAGGGCTGTATCTACATGGATTGGCTGTCTACTACTAATGACAGGGCTGTATCTACATGGATTGGCTGTCTACTACTAATGACAGGGCTGTATCTACATGGATTGGCTGTCTACTACTATTGACAGGGCTGTATCTACATGGACTGGCTGTCTACTACTAATGACAGGGCTGTATCTACATGGACTGGCTGTCTACTACTAATGACAGGGCTGTATCTACATGTTGGATTGGCTGTCTACTACTAATGACAGGGCTGTATCTACATGTTGGATTGGCTGTCTACTACTAATGACAGGGCTGTATCTACATGGATTGGCTGTCTACTACTAATGACAGGGCTGTATCTACATGGATTGGCTGTCTACTACTAATGACAGGGCTGTATCTACATGTTGGATTGGCTGTCTACTACTAATGACAGGGCTGTATCTACATGGATTGGCTGTCTACTACTAATGACAGGGCTGTATCTACATGGATTGGCTGTCTACTACTAATGACAGGGCTGTATCTACATGGATTGGCTGTCTACTACTAATGACAGGGCTGTATCTACATGTTGGATTGGCTGTCTACTACTAATGACAGGGCTGTATCTACATGGATTGGCTGTCTACTACTAATGACAGGGCTGTATCTACATGGATTGGCTGTCTACTACTAATGTCATGGCTGTATCTACATGGATTGGTTGTCTACTACTAATGACAGGGCTGTATCTACATGGATTGGCTGTCTACTACTAATGACAGGGCTGTATCTACATGTTGGATTGGCTGTCTACTACTAATGACAGGGCTGTATCTACATGGATTGGCTGTCTACTACTAATGACAGGGCTGTATCTACATGGATTGGCTGTCTACTACTAATGACAGGGCTGTATCTACATGGACTGGCTGTCTACTACTAATGACAGGGCTGTATCTACATGGATTGGCAGTCTGCTACTAATGACAGGGCTGTATCTACATGTTGGATTGGCTGTCTACTACTAATGACAGGGCTGTATCTACATGGATTGGCTGTCTACTACTAATGACAGGGCTGTATCTACATGGATTGGCTGTCTACTACTAATGTCATGGCTGTATCTACATGGATTGGTTGTCTACTACTAATGACAGGGCTGTATCTACATGGATTGGCTGTCTACTACTAATGACAGGGCTGTATCTACATGTTGGATTGGCTGTCTACTACTAATGACAGGGCTGTATCTACATGGATTGGCTGTCTACTACTAATGACAGGGCTGTATCTACATGGACTGGCTGTCTACTACTAATGACAGGGCTGTATCTACATGTTGGATTGGCTGTCTACTACTAATGACAGGGCTGTATCTACATGGACTGGCTGTCTACTACTAATGACAGGGCTGTATCTACATGTTGGATTGGCTGTCTACTACTAATGACAGGGCTGTATCTACATGGATTGGCTGTCTGCTACTAATGACAGGGCTGTATCTACATGTTGGATTGGCTGTCTGCTACTAATGACAGGGCTGTATCTACATGGATTGGCTGTCTGCTACTAATGACAGGGCTGTATCTACATGGATTGGCTGTCTACTACTAATGACAGGGCTGTATCTACATGGATTGGCTGTCTACTACTAATGACAGGGCTGTATCTACATGGATTGGCTGTCTACTACTAATGACAGGGCTGTATCTACATGGATTGGCTGTCTACTACTAATGACAGGGCTGTATCTACATGGATTGGCTGTCTACTACTAATGACAGGGCTGTATCTACATGGATTGGCTGTCTACTACTAATGACAGGGCTGTATCTACATGTTGGATTGGCTGTCCACTACTAATGACAGGGGCTGTATCTACATGGATTGGCTGTCTACTACTAATGACAGGGCTGTATCTACATGGATTGGCTGTCTACTACTAATGACAGGGCTGTATCTACATGGATTGGCTGTCTACTACTAATGTCATGGCTGTATCTACATGGATTGGTTGTCTACTACTAATGACAGGGCTGTATCTACATGGATTGGCTGTCTACTACTAATGACAGGGCTGTATCTACATGTTGGATTGGCTGTCTACTACTAATGACAGGGCTGTATCTACATGGATTGGCTGTCTACTACTAATGACAGGGCTGTATCTACATGGATTGGCTGTCTACTACTAATGACAGGGCTGTATCTACATGGATTGGCAGTCTGCTACTAATGACAGGGCTGTATCTACATGTTGGATTAGCTGTCTACTACTAATGACAGGGCTGTATCTACATGGATTGGCTGTCTACTACTAATGACAGGGCTGTATCTACATGGATTGACTGTCTACTACTAATGACAGGGCTGTATCTACATGGATTGGCTGTCTACTACTAATGACAGGGCTGTATCTACATGGATTGACTGTCTACTACTAATGACCTGGCTGTATCTACATGTTGGATTGGCAGCCTTCTACTAATGACAGGGCTGTATCTACATGGATTGGCTGTCTACTACTAATGACAGGGCTGTATCTAGAACTGCATGTTGGATTGGCTGTCTACTACTAATGACAGGGCTGTATCTACATGGATTGGCTGTCTACTACTAATGACAGGGCTGTATCTACATGGATTGGCTGTCTACTACTAATGACAGGGCTGTATCTACATGGATTGGCTGTCTACTACTAATGACAGGGCTGTATCTACATGGATTGGCTGTCTACTACTAATGACAGGGCTGTATCTACATGGATTGGCTGTCTACTACTAATGACAGGGCTGTATCTATATGGATTGGCTGTCTACTACTAATGACAGGGCTGTATCTACATGGATTGGCTGTCTACTACTAATGACAGGGCTGTATCTAGAACTGCATGTTGGATTGGCTGTCTATCTGAACATTTTGTAAACGTCCATTCTCATAAATATCAATGTCCCCAGGTGTACATAATCAAGTCAAACCAATTAACCAATGATTTTTTGTACAGAATAATAAAAATATGGTGTGACGCTCAACTTCTGTATGACTCTTTCAACATGCCACTAAACAGGTAGAAATCTGTAATTAATTTAATGAGACCTGAAAAATACTGCAGAGAAATTCAAAGCCATTTGCAAACAGCAAAGTTGGATGTTTAGCAAAAACTACATTGAACCTATTTGTCCATCTGAGAGTAGGTGTTCTTGTTTCAAACACACACTATACCATCTTTAAAGTAATAGTTTCATGTAGGCTTACCCCTGCGTGATGTTATGATAACAGTCTGAGAGTAGGTGTTCTTGTTTCAAACACACACTATACCATCTTTAAAGTAATAGTTTCGTGTAGGTTTACCCCTGCGTGATGTTATGATAACAGTCTGAGAGTAGGTGTTCTTGTTTCAAACACACACTATACCATCTTTAAAGTAATAGTTTCATATAGGTTTACCCCTGCGTGATGTTATGATAACAGTCTGAGAGTAGGTGTTCTTGTTTCAAACACACACTATACCATCTTTAAAGTAATAGTTTCATGTAGGTTTACCCCTGCGTGATGTTTTGATAACAGTCTGAGAGTAGGTGTTCTTGTTTCAAACACACACTATACCATCTTTAAAGTAATAGTTTCATGTAGGTTTACCCCTGCGTGATGTTATGATAACTGTCTGAGAGTAGGTGTTCTTGTTTCAAACACACACTATACCATCTTTAAAGGAACAGAATACAAACTAACATGACACTTCATAGCCATATGTTGTTACTGTTAGCGTTCTCAGTAACCCTTAACATTAAACTGTTCTGGGGCCTGTGTGATGAAACAGGAAGTACATTTTATTAGCATGTTTTCACATAATACTTTGGGAACAGCATTTTAATTGCGTAGCAATGAGCTGAGAGATTTGGTAAGAGGAATAGTGACTGTTTCTTGTTCCAGTTATGTCATAACTCCATTATTATGTCATTACAAAGACATTTACAAAGTCCTATGTAACAATGACATCATTGTGTAATCATCACAGAGTTACTACACATGTATAGAAACTTAAATGTCAAGTGTTACTGTATTACCTTTTGTCTCAGTCAGTAAGAAAATATATTTGTTAGTCATTTTGAAGCTGCAAAAGTGGTCTCCTCTAATGTTGAGATGATTCCATGTCCCCCATGTATTTCATTCTAGGCTATTGGCCAACCACGTGCTTATGATTATAGATTTATTCAACTAGCGGTTGTCCTTTTTGGTTCTTCATCAAATATTATAGTCATCAGATAATGTTCTGTTTTTTTTTTCAAATAACTTCCATATATTCAAAATACCTTCAAATAATATTTGGTTTTCTGCGACGTGTATTTGAATATCAAATAGTTAGTTGCCTTCAGTTGAAACTCTTTATAAACTGTATTAGACTACCTAGAGTATTTTAAAGTTGGTATTTTCAAATAAACTACAAAATACTACAACAAGTATTTTCTGCCCTGGTCTGGTTGGTATTACCACCTCTAGTGAGTGCAGTATCCACTCCCTCCCTAACCCCTCCTCCATCCTAACCCTCCTCCATCCTAACCCTAACCCCTCCTCCATCCTAACCCCTCCTCCATCCTAACCCCGCCTCCATCCTAACCCCTCCTCCATCCTAACCCCTCCTCCATCCTAACCCCTCCTCCATCCTAACCCTAACGCCTCCTCCATCCTAACCCTAACCCCGCCTCCATCCCATCCTCCTCCCTACCCTCCTCCTCCCAACCCTAACCCCTCCTCCATCCTCACCCTAACCCCTCCTCCATCCTAACCCTAACTCTTCCTCCACCCCCTCCCTACCCACTCCTCCTCCCAACCCTAACCCCTCCTCCATCCTAACCCTAACCCCTATACTATTAGTCCATCAGTCTCTATACTATTAGTCCATCAGTCTGTATACTATTAGTCCATCAGTCTCTATACTATTAGTCCATCAGTCTCTATACTATTAGTCCATCAGTCTCTATACTATTAGTCCATCGGTCTCTATACTATTAGTCCATCAGTCTCTATACTATTAGTCCATCAGTCTCTATACTATTAGTCCATCGGTCTCTATACTATTAGTCCATCAGTCTCTATACTATTAGTCCATCAGTCTCTATACTATTAGTCCATCAGCCTCTATACTATTAGTCTGTCAGTCTCTATACTATTAGTCCATCAGCCTCTATACTATTAGTCCATCAGTCTCTATACTATTTGCTAGGCTAATGGGCATGAGGAGGGGCCGGTTTGTGTAACATTTACCTAACGTCTCTGTCTTGTCTGTCAGCAGGATCTGTTCTGCCTCTCTCTTCTGCTGTCCTGTGCGGCCGTACTACCATGAGCACTTCTACTCCATCCACAGGTAGGTCTGCTCTCTCACCAACCCCATCAACAGACCTCTGACCTCTACCCTATAGGTTTGTACACATACAGTAGCCTGGGATTCAATCCCATCGCTCATTGGTTTTTGGAGACAGCATTCACGGTATATGCTGTGTAGATATCTTCTCAATTGGAGATTTCCTTTAAAAGCTGCGTTGTCGACACGATGGGATTTCATCCCGGCCATAGTCCGTGACCCAGTTGGCCAATGGTAAGAACGTTATCAGGTACCCTCGTTGGTCTGGTTATAATGCAATGCTACCCAGGACTTTCCCCTGAAGACGTGATGCAGAATACAACGCATAACAAGTGAGTGAAAAGAGCAGCTCCTGATTGGTCCATTCCCCCCCATGACCCTGTGTTTCCATGGTAACATGCTGGTAACCTCTGGTTGGCTGACAGAGAGGAGATTAATCTAATTGTGCTGTTGACTGATCTTATTGGCTTTAAAGAGATTAACTAAGATCCCATCTCCTGTAATGGACACACACACACACACACACACACACACACACACACACACACACACACACACACACACACACACACACACACACACACACACACACACACACACACACACACACACACACACACACACACACACACACAGGCTCTCAGACAGGAAATGGATGGGTATGGCTATCAGATGGGAAGCCTCCCTCACATCATATGATGTGTTGTAGAACAACTCCAGACTGTCACATACTAACTTATCTAGACTGTCTGTTTCTACTGAGGCCTGACTACATACTAACTTATCTAGACTGTCTGTTTCTACTGAGGCCTGACTACATACTAACTTATCTAGACTGTCTGCTTCTACTGAGGCCTGACTACATACTAACTTATCTAGACTGTCTGCTTCTACTGAGGCCTGACAACATACTAACTTATCTAGACTGTCTGCTTCTACTGAGGCCTGACTACATACTAACTTATCTAGACTGTCTGTTTCTACTGAGGCTTGACTAGATACTAACTTATCTAGACTGTCTGTAGAAACAAACTCATCCAATGCAAACTGTGTGAGTTAGTGAGTTGACACTATTTGCTTATCATTTGCATGGTTGGCACTGTTGACTTTAACTAATAACTTAGCTCTGTCTTTACAGCCCTGCCAGTCTGTCATGCCATACAGCAAGATCCGCCCCCTTCTAGTGTTGCCAGGACACCTTGAAATCTCCGTATGCCCATGTTATTTACACTCTAATAACCAATCTCTGCTGAGGACATTCTCTGAATACCTTGTCATCTCTGCTGAGGACATTCTCTGAATACCTTGTCATCTCTGCTGAGGACATTCTCTGAATACCTTGTCATCTCTGCTGAGGATATTCTCTGAATACCTTGTCATCTCTGCTGAGGACATTCTCTGAATACCTTGTCATCTCTGCTGAGGATATTCTCTGAATACCTTGTCATCTCTGCTGAGGATATTCTCTGAATACCTTGTCATCTCTGCTGAGGATATTCTCTGAATACCTTGTCATCTCTGCTGAGGATATTCTCTGAATACCTTGTCATCTCTGCTGAGGATATTCTCTGAATACCTTGTCATCTCTGCTGAGGATATTCTCTGAATACCTTGTCATCTCTGCTGAGGATATTCTCTGAATACCTTGTCATCTCTGCTGAGGATATTCTCTGAATACCTTGTCATCTCTGCTGAGGATATTCTCTGAATACCTTGTCATCTCTGCTGAGGATATTCTCTGAATACCTTGTCATCTCTGCTGAGGATATTCTCTGAATACCTTGTCATCTCTGCTGAGGAAATTCTCTGAATACCTTGTCATCTCTGCTGAGGATATTCTCTGAATACCTTGTCATCTCTGCTGAGGATATTCTCTGAATACCTTGTCATCTCTGCTGAGGATATTCTCTGAATACCTTGTCATCTCTGCTGAGGACATTCTCTGAATACCTTGTCATCTCTGCTGAGGATATTCTCTGAATACCTTGTCATCTCTGCTGAGGATATTCTCTGAATACCTTGTCATCTCTGCTGAGGACATTCTCTGAATACCTTGTCATCTCTGCTGAGGACATTCTCTGAATACCTTGTCAGAGGAGCAACGGCTTTACTTTCCCCTCTTCCCTTGTGTCTGCCTGCCTGTCATTGGTTCCTCTCTAATGTGGTCTAACATACCCAATCAGCTATGACTTCCCTAGCTCTCTATAGCCAAGGTACTGTGTCATGGTTGCCTGGGGAGAAGCTGCTGGTTGGTTCAACAGATTGTTTAGACCTGCTTCAGTCAGAGTAGTACTAGTACTACTACTAGTAGTAGTTGTAGTAGAAGTAGTAATAGTATTAATAGTAGTATGGGATCTGCCTGGCTGGTTAAATGGGATCTGCTGGCTGGTTAAATGGGATCTGCTGGCTGGTTAAATGGGATCTGCTGGCTGGTTAAATGGGATCTGCTGGCTGGTTAAATGGGATCTGCTGGCTGGTTAAATGGGATCTGCCTGGTTAAATGTGATCTGCCTGCCTGGTTAAATGGGATCTGCTGGCTGGTTAAATTGGATCTGCCTGGCTGGTTAAATGGGATCTGCTAGCTGGTTAAATTGGATCTGCTGGCCGGTTAAATTGGATCTGCCTGACAGGTTAAATAAATAGGATCTGCTGGCTGGTTAAATGAGACCTGCATGGTTAAATTGGACCTGCTGGCTGGTTAAATGGGACCTGCTGACTGGTTAAATTGGACCAGCTGGCTGGTTAAATGGGACCTGCTGACTGGTTAAATGAGACCTGCATGGTTAAATTGGACCTGCTGGCTGGTTAAATGGGACCTGCTGACTGGTTAAATTGGACCTGCTGGCTGGTTCAATGGGACCTGCTGACTGGTTAAATGGGATCTGCTGGCCGGTTCAATGGGATCTGCTGACTAGTTAAATTGGATCTGCCTGGTTAAATGGGATCTGCTGGCTGGTTAAATGGGATCTGCTGGCTGGTTAAATGGGATCTGCTGGCTGGTTAAATGGGACCTGCTGACTGGTTAAATTGGACCTGCATGGTTAAATTGGACCTGCTGGCTGGTTAAATGGGATCTGCTAGCTGGTTAAATGGGATCTGCAGGCTGGTTAAATGAGACCTGCATGGTTAAATTGGACCTGCTGGCTGGTTAAATGGGACCTGCTGACTGGTTAAATTGGACCTGCATGGTTAAATTGGACCAGCTGGCTGATTAAATGGGACCTGCTGACTGGTTAAATTGGACCTGCATGGTTAAATTGGACCTGCTGGCTGGTTAAATGGGACCTGCTGGCTGGTTAAATGGGATCTGCTGGGTGGTTAAATTGGATCTACTGGCTTGTTAAATGGGAACTGCCTGGTTACATTGGATCTGCCTGGCTGGTTAAATGGGATCTGCTGGCTGGTTAAATGGGATCTGCCTGGCTGGTTAAATGGGATCTGCCTGGTTAAATGTGATCTGCCTGGCTGGTTAAATGGGATCTGCTGGCTGGTTAAATTGGATCTGCCTGGCTGGTTAAATGGGATCTGCCTGGCTGGTTAAATGGGATCTGCTTGGCTGGTTAAATCGGATCTGCTGGCTGGTTAAATGGGATCTGCTGGCTGGTTAAATGGGATCTGCCTGGCTGGTTAAATCAGATCTGCCTGGTTAAATGGGATCTGCTGACTGGTTAAATGGGATCTGCTGGCCGGTTCAATGGGATCTGCTGACTAGTTAAATTGGACCTGCATGGTTAAATTGGACCTGCTGGCCGGTTCAATGGGATCTGCTGACTAGTTAAATTGGACCTGCATGGTTAAATTGGACCTGCTGGCTGGTTAAATGGGATCTGCTGGCTGGTTAAATGGGATCTGCCTGGTTAAATGTGATCTGCTGACTAGTTAAATTGGATCTGCCTGGTTAAATGTGATCTGCTGACTGGTTAAATGGGATCTGCTGGCTAGTTCAATGGGATCTGCTGACTGGTTAAATGGGATCTGCTGGCTGGTTAAATGGTATCTGAAGACTGGTTAAATGGTATCTGCTGGCTGGTTAAATGGGATCTGCCTGGTTAAATGGGATCTGCTGGCTGGTTAAATGGGATCTGCTGGCTGGTTAAATGGGATCTGCTGGCTGGTTAAATGTGATCTGCCTGTTTAAATGTGATCTGCCTGCCTGTTTAAATGGGATCTGCTGGCTGGTTAAATTGGATCTGCCTGGCTGGTGAAATGGGATCTGCCTGGCTGGTTAAATGGGATCTGCTAGCAGGTTAAATTGGATCGGTTGGCTGGTTGAATTGGATCTGCCTGGCAGGTCAAATGGGATCTGCCTGGCTGGTTAAATGGGACCTGCTGGCTGGTTAAATGGGATCTGCTAGCTGGTTAAATGGGATCTGCAGGCTGGTTAAATGAGACCTGCATGGTTAAATTGGACCTGCTGGCTGGTTGGGATCTACCTGGTTAAAGCGGATCTGCTGGCTGGTTAAACGGAACCTGCCTGGTTAAGTGGTATTTGCCTGCCTAGTTAAATGGGATCAATTCATCAAATTGATCAAAATTGGGTTAGTTTTCAAATGATTTGTTTATCTCTCTCTCTCTCTCTCCTATAGCTAATGGCAACGATAGCAGACAGTTTAAAGGAGACCGTTCTCCCTGTGGTCCTTCCCGAGTGCTCCACGTCCGCAAGGTTCCCATCGAGGTGTCTGAGGCTGAGCTCATCTCTCTAGGTCCCCTTCGGTAGAGTCACCAACCTGTTGATGTTGAAAGGGAAAAACCAGGTAGGAACAAACATTCTCCAACCAGGTTAAAACCAGGTAGAGCCCTATAGACCCTGGTCAAAAGTAGTGTAATATATAGGTCAGGGCCCACAGTAGTGCACATTTGACCAGGGCCCATAGGGGACTTAATATAGGGAATAGGGTGCCATTTGGGATGTATATCTAGTGTCAAGATCATGTGATAGGCCTGATCACAGACAAAGATGAGACAGCATATAGGGAGGTCAGATACCTGGCTGTGTGGTGCCAGGACAACAGCCTCTCCCTCAACGATGAGACAGCCTATAGGGGGAGGTCAGATACCTGGCTGTGTGGTGCCAGGACAACAGCCTCTCCCTCAACGATGAGACAGCCTATAGGGGGAGGTCAGATACCTGGCTGTGTGGTGCCAGGACAACAACCTCTCCCTCAACGATGAGACAGCCTATAGGGGAGGTCAGATACCTGGCTGTGTGGTGCCAGGACAACAACCTCTCCCCTCAACGATGAGACAGCCCTATAGGGGAGGTCAGATACCTGGCTGTGTGGTGCCAGGACAACAGCCTCTCCCTCAACGTCAGCAAAACACAAGAGCTGATCGTAGACTACATGAAAAGGAGGGCGAACACGCCCCCATTAACATTGATGGGGTTGTAGTGGAGCGGGTCGAGAGTTTCAAGTTCCTTGGTGTCCACATCACCAACAGACAATCATGATTCAAACACACCAAGACAGTCGTGAAGAGGGCACGACAAAACCTTTCCCCCTCAGGAGACTGAAGAGATTTGGCATGGGACCCCAGATCCTCAAAAAGTTCTACAGCTGCACCATCACCGCCTGGTAAGGCAACTGCTCGACAACCGACTGCAAGGCACTACAGAGGGTAGTGTGTACAGCCCAGTACATCACTGGGGCCAAGCTTCCTGCCATCCAGGACCTATATAATAGCTGGTGTCAGAGGAAGGCCCTAAAAATTGTCAAAGACTCCAGCCACCCCAGTCATAGACTTAACAGCTTCTACCCCCAAGCCATAAGACTCCTGAGCAATCAATTATATAGCCTCCACATTGACTCTGTACCGGTACCCCCTGTATATAGCCTCCACATTGACTCTGTACCGGTACCCCCTGTATATAGCCTCCACATTGACTCTGTACCGTAACACCCTGTATATAGCCTCCACATTGACTCTGTACCGGTACCCCCTGTATATATCCTCCACATTGACTCTGTACCGGTACCCCCTGTATATAGCCTCCACATTGACTCTGTACCGGTACCCCCTGTATATATCCTCCACATTGACTCTGTACCGGTACCCCCTGTATATAGCCTCCACATTGACTCTGTACCGGTACCCCCTGTATATAGCCTCCACATTGACTTGGTACCGGTACCCCCTGTATATAGCCTCCACGTTGACTTGGTACCGGTACCCCCTGTATATAGCCTCCACATTGACTTGGTACCGGTACCCCCTGTATATAGCCTCCACATTGACTTGGTACCGGTACCCCCTGTATATAGCCTCCATATTGACTTAGTACCGGTACCCCCTGTATATAGCATTCACATTGACTTGGTACCGTACCCCCTGTATATAGCCTCCACATTGACTCTGTACCGGTACCCCCTGTATATAGTCTCCACATTGACTCTGTACCGGTACCCCCTGTATATAGCCTCCACATTGACTCTGTACCGGTACCCCCTGTATATAGCCTACACATTGACTTGGTACCGGTACCCCCTGTATATAGCCTCCACATTGACTCTGTACCAGTACCCCTGTATATAGCCTCCACATTGACGCTGTACCGGCACCCCTGTATATATCCTCCACATTGACGCTGTACCGGTACCCCCTGTATATAGCCTCCACATTGACTCTGTACCGGTACCCCCTGTATATAGCCTCCACATTGACTCTGTACCGGTACCCCTGTATACAGCCTCCACATTGACTCTGTACCGGTACCCCCTGTATATAGCCTCCACATTGACTCTGTACCGGTACCCCCTGTATATAGCCTACACATTGACTTGGTACCGGTACCCCCTGTGAATA
This sequence comes from Oncorhynchus masou masou, assembly GCF_036934945.1. Lineage (NCBI taxonomy): Eukaryota > Metazoa > Chordata > Actinopteri > Salmoniformes > Salmonidae > Oncorhynchus > Oncorhynchus masou. The sequence goes on along the minus strand of NW_027011791.1, from coordinate 5,417 downwards.
GCTTTGTTATTGTATAGTGTTACTTTTTATTACATTTTTAACTTTAGTTTATTTAGTAAATATTTTCTTAACTGTATTTCTTCAACTGCATTGTTGGTTAAGTGTCAGGACCCGGTTACGAACCCGGGTCTCCAGAGTGAGAAACAGTCACTTAACCAACTGAGCCACGAATAGTCAGCAGAACCCAGATGATGAGTCAGACACAGCAGTACTTGAGACGGTGTATTTAATAAAGTAAAAAGTGAAGTCCTTCAGGAAAACATGTAACTCCACAACCTCAAAAGGAATTCCACAAGAACAAGGTAATCCACAAGGTAATCCTCCAAGACAAAAAGGTAAATCCACAAGGTGGTAGGTAAAGCATAAAAAGCCTCAAAAGATACTCAAAAATAAATAAACAAGAGCAAAAAAACAGAATTCCACAAGAGCGTCCACCGGGATCAACAAGAGTACACAGAATACTAGGGCTGGGTGCTAACATACAAACACAGAGCAAAGAACTGAGGGAAACTAAGGGTTTAAATACAATCAGGAGAAACGAGGCACAGGTGCAAATAATAATGGGGATCAAGGGAAAGCAAAAGGTCAAAAAGCACAATGGGGGCATCTAGTGACCAAAAACCGGAACAACCCTGGCCAAATCCTGACAGAATCCCCCTAGGAACGGCTCCTGACGTTCCTACCAGCTCTCTCGGGGTGGAGGGCCCTGAACTGACGAATGAGGTCAGGGTCCAGTATGTCTTTGGCAGGAACCCAGGAGCGCTCCTCGGGACCGTAGCCTTCCCAGTCCACCAGATACTGCCAGGACCGCTGCACCCGGCGGGAATCCAGTATCCGATGGACGGTATAAGCCAGCTGGCCTCCAATGACACGAGGCGGAGGGGGAGGTCTGTCTGCCGGGACAAGGGGAGAAAAAACAACAGGTTTTAATAAGGAAATGTGAAATGTGGGATTAATCTTAAGGGATCTGGGTAAGTGTAGGCGATAAGAAACTGGGTTAACTCTCCTGGTAACCTTAAAGGGACCGATGTATCTTTGGGACAGCTTGCGAGACTCCACCCGTAGTGGTAAGTCTCTTGTGGAGAGCCAGACTCTCTGGCCGGGGCGCAGGGTAGGCCCGGACGGCGACGTCTGTTGGCTTGTTGTTGGTACCTCTGTGAGGAACGCATAAGATTAAGACGGGTCTTCCTCCACATAAGCCGACAGCATCTGACGAACTTCAAGGCTGAAGGCACTCTGACTTCTGCCTCCTGGTCCGGGAACAATGGAGGGGCATAGCCAAACTGACACTCGTGCGGGGACATACCAGTGGAGGAGGAGCGCAAGGTGTTGTGCGCGTATTCGGCCCAAACAATAAAGGACGACCATGTGGACGGGTTGTTACGAGTCATACATCGGCGGGTGGTTTCCAGCTCTTGATTCATCCTCTCTGTTTGGCCGTTGGACTCCGGATGGTACCCTGAAGATAGACTGGCAGAAGCTCCCATGAGTTGGCAGAAGGCCTTCCAAAACCTTGAGGCGAACTGGGGACCTCTGTCAGAAACCATATCTTGAGGAATGCCGAAGACTCGAAACACATGATTAATTACCAACTCAGCCGTTTCCTTGGCAGAAGGTAACTTAGTCAGAGGGACGAACCTGGCCACCTTTGAAAACCTGTCGATTATGACTAGGATAGTAGTTTTGCCATGGGATGGAGGAAGGCCAGTAATAAAGTCCAATGAGATATGGGACCACGGTCTGTGGGGAACAGGTAAAGGGTGAAGGAGTCCTTGAGGGCGGAGGTGAGAAGATTTGCCCTGGCAGCACACGGGGCAGGCATTGACGAAAGTGGCAACGTCTTCTCTTATGGTAGGCCACCAGAACTTACGCTGGATGAACTCCAAGGTGCGACCTACGCCCGGGTGACAGGTGAGGCGAGAGGAGTGCCCCCACAGAAGGACCTGAGTCCTCACTGCCTTGGGGACAAACAACCGATTGGCAGGACCTCCTTTCGGGTCCGGTTCGATAGCTTGAGCTCGTCTCACGGTATCCTCAACTTGCCACGAGATCGGAGCGACGATCTTAGCAGCAGGAAGGACAGTCATGTCCGTGTCATCTCGAATGGCAGGAGCGTAGACTCGGGACAGGGCATCCGGTTTGAGATTCTTCGACCCGGGCCGATAGGTGAGGATAAACTGGAATCGACTGAAGAAGAGAGACCATCTAGCTTGTCTAGAGTTCAACTGCTTCGCCTGCTGGATATACTCCAGATTTTTGTGGTCCGTAAGCACTTGAAACGGGTGAGAAGCCCCCTCGAGCCAGTGTCTCCATTCCTTCAATGCCATCTTAACCGCTAGGAGTTCACGATCCCCCACATCGTAGTTCCTCTCAGCCGGCGTAAGCCGGTGTGAGAAGAAAGCGCACGGATGAAGCTTCTTGTCTTCACCCCTCTGAGACAGGACAGCTCCAACACCAACCTCTGATGCGTCTACCTCCACCACAAACGGTTCATCCGTAGTCGGTAGTATCAGGATGGGAGCAGAGAGGACGCGCTGCTTGAGTCCTTGGAAGGCCTTCTCAGCTTCTCTTCCCCACAAAAACCTTGCATTGCCACCCTTAGTTAAAGCTGAGAGAGAGGCTGCCACCAAGCTGAAGTTCTTGATGAACTTGCGGTAAATGTTTGTGAAGCCCAGGAAACGCTGAACTTCCTTAATGGATTTGGGAGTGGGCCAATCCGCTACCGCCCCTACCTTCCTGGGGTCCATTTGGACTCGACCGAGTTCCACTACAAATCCCAGGAATTGTACTCGGGATGAATGGAATTCACATTTTTCTGGCTTAACGTACAGATGGCTGTCTAGGAGGCGTTTGAGTACTTGTCTGACATGCTTTGTGTGTTCTTGAAGGGAGCTCGAAAAGATGAGGATGTCATCCAAGTAAACGAAAACAAATATGTTAAGCATATCCCTAAGCACATCGTTTATGAGCGCTTGGAACACCGTTGGGGCGTTGGTCAGGCCGAAGGGCATCACCAAGTATTCATAGTGACCAGTAGGCGTGTTGAAAGCGGTCTTCCACTCGTCACCAGGTCTGATCCGCACAAGATGGTATGCGTTCCGCAGGTCAAGCTTAGTGAAAACAACTGCTTCCTGGAGCAGCTCGAAGGCTGTGGCCATAAGGGGTAGCGGGTAACGGTTACGGACGGTTATGACATTGAGTCCCCGGTAGTCGATGCAGGGACGTAATCCACCGTCTTTCTTGGCCACAAAGAAAAACCCTGCTCCCGCCGGGAGGTGGATGGACGCATGAGGCCTGCTTCCAGAGCGTCCTTGATGTTGGTATCCATAGCAGCTCGTTCGGGTGGAGATAGGGAAAAGATCCGACCCTGGGGGCAAGTGCCCGGAAACAGGCCGATGGGGCAATCATAAGGTCTATGGGGTGGTAGCATGGTGGCCCTCTGTTTGCTAAACACCAGTTTGAGGTCATGGTAACACTCGGGAACTCGGGTCAGGTCGATGGATTCTAAAGACTCGGGAGTAGAACTCGGGAATTCGGGAAAATACAAGTAGCTTGGCACGTAGGACCCCACTGCTTGATAGTGCCCACAGACCAGTCGATGTGAGGGTTATGGCTGTGAAGCCAGGGGTATCCAAGGACGAGAGGGAACTCGAACAGGAGATCAAATGAAAGTTCATCAATTCCTGGTGTTGTGAAACTGAAAGTCGCAAGGAGGTAGTGACATGAGTGACAAGTCCAGATCCCAAAGGGCTTCCATCCAATGTAGTAACCCTCATGGGGTCACTTAGAGGTTCAGAGGGAACGCCATTTTCCTTCGCCCAGACACCATCCATGAAGTTACCTGCGGCTCCAGAGTCTACCAAGGCTTGAAGGTGAAGCTTGTGGTTGTCCCAGCAAAGGGTGACTGGAATGAGCAGACGGGAGTTGGACGGATGGGAGGAGGTTATGTTCCCTGTTACAGTTCCTCCCGGTCTGTACGGGACAGAGCGTTTCCCTGGAGCCCGGGACACGTGGAACGGAAATGGCCCGGTTTGCCGCAATATAGACAGCGCGCTCCCATCCGGCGGTCTCTCTCAGCCTGGGAGATGCATCCAATCTGCATGGGTTCCGGTGGAGCCAGCGAGGATAAAGGTGGGGACTCGGAGCTGGGACTGATAGGGGCTAGAGGTCTACGGTTGAGTTCTCTCTCTCTCAGACGCTGGTCAATGCGTGAGGCCAACTTGATCAGGGACTCGAGATTGTCCGGTGGTTCCCGAGTGGCCAGTTAATCTTGGATAGTGTCAGAAAGGCCTTTCAGAAAGCACACCGTGAGCGCCTCGTTGTTCCAGCCACTCGCTACTGCCACCGTGCGGAACTGGATGGCATAGTCCGTCACGCTGCGCCGACCTTGGTGGAGAGTCAGGAGCTGTTTGGCTGAGTCAGGACCACTGCTTGGACCTTGAAACACTCGTTTGAATTCCTCAGCAAAGGCAGAGTAGCTGGCACAGCAGGAACTATGGGCATCCCACACAGCAGTAGCCCAGGCCAGGGCTTTTTCTGACAGCAGGGTGATGATATATGCGATCTTAGACCGGTCGGTGGGAAAAGTCGAGGGTTGCAGCTCAAGGAGAGAGAACATTGGGTGAGAAACCCTTTACAAGCACTTGGATCACCTGAGAACCGTTGGGGAGGTGGAAGACGAGGTTCAGCCAGGGGGTTAACTGCCATGGGTACGTGAACCTGAGGTACTGGGACGGGAACTGTTGCCGGGGTAAGTCGATCAGATATCTGCTTTATGGAAGTCAGCATCTCCGACAGAAGATGAGAATGTCTAGCCATTAAGGCCTCTTGCTGAACCAGGGCGGCTTCGTGGCGTTGGACAGTCTCCTGGTGGTGGGACAGCATGGCAACAAGGTCCTGGGAACTGGCTGCCTCTGGGTTCATTTTTGGCTCTGTGTTTCTGTCAGGACCCGGTTACGAACCCAGGTCTCCGGAGTGAGAAACAGTCACTTAACCAACTGAGCCACGAATAGTCAGCAGAACCCAGAAGATGAGGCAGACACAGCAGTACTTGAGACGGTGTATTTAATAAAGTAAAAAGTGAAGTCCTTCAGGAAAACATGTAACTCCACAACCTCAAAAGGAATTCCACAAGAACAAGGTAATCCACAAGGTAATCCTCCAAGACAAAAGGTAAATCCACAAGGTGGTAGGTAAAGCATAAAAAGCCTCAAAAGATACTCAAAAATAAATAAACAAGAACAAAAAACAGAATTCCACAAGAGCGTCCACCGGGATCAACAAGAGTACACAGAATACTAGGGCTGGGTGGCAACATACAAACACAGAGCAAAGTACTGAGGGAAACTAAGGGTTTAAATACAATCAGGGGAAACGAGGCACAGGTGCAAATAATAATGGGGATCAAGGGAAAGCAA